>NC_134419.1:70657606-70799202 GCF_030867145.1 Opisthocomus hoazin
AACATTGTTGATATTTCCTTATGGTCTATGTGGGACCATCTTGAAAATAGCCTTAGTGCATTTGCTACAATATCAGCGACATTAGAACTATCCATTTAATTCCTGATGACAGGATAATTACTTATTACACTCCAGATCTACAACAGTATGGGCTTAAATTCAGTTCCTATCAGTGGGATGTAGGGGGTATCAAACACAGCTAAAAAAATGGGTCTAAAGCTATTGGATAATTCTTGGGCTTTCACAAGTTTTGCAAGTCGAAGTGTGTATTTTTTTTGCCCAATGATTCTGCAACCCTACACAGAAATTGGAAAACCAGGGCATTGGTATTAAATCAGGATATAAAGAACAGATATATTTGTGAAGAGTCAATTCATCCAAATAGTAATGTCCCTTTCATCTGAATTCCAGGGTTTACAACCTTCTCTAAGCAGCTACCTAATATATCTATAGCTACCCCTATTGCCATAACTTCTAACAAACTAATTCTGATTTTTTTGCTTTGGAAAATTTGAAAAAAGACTGAAGAGCTAATTTTGATCTGCATACATCCTGTTAATCAAGAATAAATTCTCTGATGTCCATTAAAAGCCGTGCCCTTGTTTAGTCAATGATAACTCTCCTTCCACTGGCCTTTGTCTTGTTCACCTGTTAAGCCACCTGAATCATGCTTTTTGTATTCTCTTAGGCCAGTGGTGCCAATAATCCAGGAACATAAAAACCTCCAAAGATTACAAGTATGGAATACGATTTATCTGATTTATTAATTACAAATTATTTTATATTCTACCAATTAGTTTCATTCATCTGTAGTACAAAGCTGAGCCTGCCAGTCACCTAGTACTAATTTTATTTATAGCTTTAAATAAATATCAGATTCTGTAATACATTCAGTGATAAAATATCCACACAAAAATAGAAAGATGTTATCAATTTCAATGTTTAGGTTGCTTTTTAAAACAAAAAGTTCTTAGATACCATCTATTGTGTCTCCCAGAAAACCAGGAAAGCTTTGGGACTTGCAGGACATGATGAAAATCTGTTTGTGTTATGTCATGTTTCTGTTTACTTCTGATACAACTGCATTTTCCTTCTCTTGACTTGCAGAATTTCTGAAGCATCAGGGTTGACTGTGACCTGCTGAGATCCTTCCGTCTCCAATTGTTCCTGTTAAATCAAACCCAACTAAATTGTGAGGACAGCCAGTGGACAGGAGAAGGTTTTAACAATTATTCAAATATTTGTATATTAAAAATTACCTCAACTGGCAAACAAATGAGCAAAATCTGAATCACTGCTCTGCACTGAGCAAATCTCCACAACGGAAAAGTGCAAAAACCGGAGCCATTCATCTAAGCCATTCATCTAAGTTAGATACTACACATCTAAGGAATGAATGTGTTCAACTCCTAACTTCTAATCTGAGACCTAAACAAAGAGTGAACCAGCAAACACCTGAGTTCCAGGTGGATTGCACACCTGTAGATTTCCCTGGGACCATCAGATCATTATCACACGTAAGACTTCAGAAGATATTGCCTGCAAAGCCCACTGCCTGCATTCCTCAACTGCAGCTAAAATTTGTTTGCTGAGTGATTTTTCAGGTGGGAAGGTGAATCATGGATATGCCCTGTTTCTTTTGGACTGGCTTATTGTTTGACATGTTGCCAAAGTTAAAACTTTAACAAAACAAGTATTTAAAGTGCAGAATGTCTCTTTTATTATTACTTAATGCTTCCTAACTGTTGGGTCTACAAAGTCCCTGTATGGACTTTTGCGCTCTTGTGCTGGGACATTGCAGATTGGGAGTCATCCCTGTGGAGGTAGGGAGAAGGAAAACCTAGAAGATCCCAGCTTCTAACTTCTTGTGTCTTGGGCTGGACAGAGATGGAGGAGGCTGGAGCATTCCCCCTTTGCAAAAGTCCCCACAGTATTGGGCAGCCTCCCACAGCACGTATTATGCTGTTGGGAGTCTACGCTGAGCCTGTCAACACAGTTGCCAGTGCAGATTATATGGCAACACAGATGTGTCTTGCAGAAACTAGCAAAAGAGAAGGGGAGTTGTACAGGGAGCCCCTTCCACCTTTACTTCTGCTTTCCATGGAGGTACCAGGACACCTGGAGGTCTGACAACTTCCACAAGTTCAAATAACGGGGAGAATTATAGACTCCAGGGAGCATTCAAATCATTAAACAGGGTATGTGCCTGTCTGCCTTCTAGAGACAGCGCTGTTGGGATTTGTGAGAAGAAAGGCTTGCTCTACTTACAGCTCCAGGTCTGTACTGAGCAGAAGCACCCTGCAATCCCATCTCCCGAATGTATGCCAACTCAGCAGCTCTTCTTGCCATTTCGACTTTGTGAGAACCCGGGGGGGTCCAACCAATGCCTCTGAGCCAGTTCAAATCAGACTTGTATTTTACCTGAGAGAATGAAACATATACCAGTGTGTATTATTTTGTTTGGCTCTAACCAAACCACATGCCCTAGGTATTCAAGACAGAGCACATAAAGAGCAACAGAGTTGATAATAAACAAATTATTCATTTTCAGCACACTGTAGCTCTTTCAAGCAGGTGATTTTGTTGATAGGTAAAGTCTACGAAGCACACTGACACAGACAGCTCCTAGCACTTGGAAGGACAGTGTCACTCAGCTATACTTACATCACTCTGCAGCTTGTAGGCCTGCTTTGCATGCTTCACGTTTAGCTGCTCAGGATCACAAGTGTATTGGTGCAAAGGCTGTCTGTAGTTAACATTGCTTGCAAGCTGCTGGCTTCTCTTAGCATGGAGGAATCCTGGCTGGTTGAGGTGACTCCGGAACTGTGCCCTGTTTAAGGCATATGCGCTCCTGTATTGGTTGTCACTCTGGAGTTTCCCCACTCTGAGGACATGCCTGATTTTGGGATCATCATTTGCACTGAGGAATCCAATCTGCTGACCTCTGTCTCTCAGGAAGGCTTCTCTGTATTTGTACTGCAGGAGATGCAGAGGAAAAAACTCATTTTCACATTCGCATTACCTTCAAATTCTGTTACAAAATAACTTACCCTCCCCTAGCTATAAATAATGCTTCCCGTAGGGCACAAAGACCAAGAGTTTGTTTGATGTCTAACTACATCTCCTAATCTAACAAGACACTTTAGAAGAATGCCCTTTGTGCTAATCCTTAAATGACTGGAAAGACTTACAGCACCTAAAATACTCATCTCTGAAAAGCAGTCAGAGGTCCTCTGATTGCTGCACTCGGGCGCACCCAATGCACAGCTCAAGCAATGAAGTCCCTCCATCTCCTTCTTGCCAACTATAGTCTTCTGTCTTCAAAGGTGACCCACTTCATTCTAGACCATGCTTTAATTATTCATAACCTAGTACCTATTTTATTTAACTACATTATAATATGCTTCCTTCCCAAGAAAAACTCGTTGAAGTGAAGCAGAGCAGCCTGGTATTGGACGTTATTAATGGGAGCCGTTAGCCAGAAATCTTTGCACTTAACTGGAATTTGGATTCAATAGGTCACCAGTTTTCCAAACCAGAACAAGGTTCACCTACGTCAGAATTCACCCATTTTTACCGAGTGGGGGTGGCATGGGAAGAGGGTTGGGAAGTGTATGAGACAGAACAATTCTTACATCACTAGCAATCTCTCTTGAAGCCTTTGCTGTCTGGAATGGGATGGCGTCAATCCTAAAATCATAGCCAGATGCCCTTGTCTGTTCCCAAGATGTTTTATACAATTTCTGTGTTGAAAAGAAAAGAACATAAAAGTCATTTCCTCCTGCAGTGTCTTAAATGCAGTCCCATAACTGCAATAATAAATGTTTTATCCTACTGGGTTTATTTGTATCAAGAGTCATCAGTACCATCTCCAAGGTTTTGATCCAGTTCTATAGCACTTCAACTTCTTTCCTATTCACCATAATGATAAAATGCCTCATCTGAAAAGTGCCACCAGGGTTTCCTTTTGTAGTTGAATGTGGGTGTTTTTGATGTGATTTAATTTCTATTAGAAACTGTGATGCATCAGTCACATCAATATTGCATTGATATTGCCCTTATTCTCTCTTTTGATGCATCCACTTGCAGTGTCTTGGGTTTCGTGCCATCATAATTTCAATACCAGTTAACTCAAGCTTTTCAACAGATCCCTGTCTCTATCCCCAGCCACATGTGGCTTCATTAACTCATATGGAATAACAGCCGGTTCTAACATATTTAATGTGACTTTAAGGATCTGAAATACACTCACATCCTGAAGAGAAATTGCTCTAGATTTGGTTCTTCTTCTATTAGTGGCTTTCTTAAAATAGCTTCCAGTCTGCAGGTCCTGCTACACAGCCATAGTATCTTAGCTGACACTTATGGCTGCCCCTTTCTGATTTTATTAATTTGCTTTCTATAAGACTTTGATTCACCCTTTCTGGGGTTTGTGACCAAAACAAGCACAAAATCCACTTCACATTTCAAAAGGTATTATTCTGTTTCACTGCTGAATTTAGTGCTAGGTGGTGCTTAATGTGAAGGTAAACTGAGATGCTAGAAATCCTGCAAGACAGCCTGGGTAGAAGCAATGCAAGCATTACTGTACGCCCTGCTAACGGGTCTAGGTCTAGGTCTTTCACTTGTGTGCTGTCACCCCTTTGCCTTTTTACCTTTTCCTCTATTGCTTCAAAAATTATAAATCCTAATTGTTACTTTCACCTACAGAGCACCTATCACCAAACAAGGAACTCAAAGCTTCTTATAAACTAAGGTCACTCTGACCCTACAGTTAAGGACAACAGCTATTGTTGTCGGGTAACAGTAGATTAGGAATAGACTGAGTGTCTCTGTCTGGGATAAGGTGAAAACAATTTCCCTTTAAACCAATTCCACTCACTGATTCATTTGCACCCAGGTTGATGACAACTGTGCCTAAGGGATCAGTTCAACACAGTGTTGCACATTCATGAAGATAGATTATATGGTCAAGGAAAGAGCATTCTCCCTTCTGCCCCACCCAAACGTAGATTTAAATTTGTATCTAACCATACCGATACTGAAGGACTGAAATCCTTCATAATAGCTTCCTGCCCTAAAAAGCAGAACCAATTCTCAAAAGAAAAATCAACAGACTTTTCCTGATCCCTCCAGCCCAAACCTCGCAACAGGCTGGCTGTCCACAGCCTCGGGTTTTTTTGAGTTTTGGTCAGGCTCAGAGAACCTGGTTTCTGCATACATACAAAAGTCTTTCATTCCCAAGCAAGTTTGTCCACCGAGTCGACTCCCCAAAGAAAAAGGCTTACTTACATCACTGATGTGAAGTGCATTCTGGCGGGCTCGGATAAAATCCGGATGATCAGGAGGCAGGGTGTACCTGTGCCTGGCTTCAGGGTCTGCAGACTTGTACAGTCTCTGTGGAGTCAAAAGTCACTAAATGCACCTGATACTGGAAGCAATGTGGAGATCGACTCTTTTATGCATTACAGTACAATAAAAGTTAAGGTCGCTTATAGTAAAATGAAACCTACATCACTGCACTGGAGGTAGCTGGTTTTAGCATGAATCAAATCTGGAGAGTCAACCACGGCAGTGAACTTCAAACTTTCTGGCTTCTGACGGTACTTTATCTGCGACGAGGAGGAGGCAACAGAAACAAACAAAGGAAACAAAAAACCCACAGGATGTTTCTGTTAATGATATCTCACAATTCCAGGTGTGCAATAATTGGAGTAAACCATAAAAGCCACCTTCCTGAAGCCACAGCATTAAAAAAATAATGTTCTGCGTAAGTCTCAGTTACTCATTCAGCTAGGGAATAGGGAAGCCACTGTATCATTGCTGTGGTGCCTAGGCACAAAACTTCTTTTTTTTGTGTGTGTGCAAGCAAGACTTCCCACTGAAAATTCACATGCAAAAAGCTTTCGAACACTACACTTTTGACAGCTCATAATTTTTCTCCATTAATGCATGATACTGAGTAGGCAAATGCCCCTTCAGGGTGGTTGTCAGTGCTGTATCTTTCTATATCACTTGAATAACCACCTGCTTAGAATTTCATAATGGAGTTTCCTGCATTTATTTATTGCTACATGTTTTGTTTATACTCTTGTGTTTCGTTTGGAATGGAAAATATTCAGCAGGTGTCACACAGTGGACTTGCATCTCCTGTACTGCTTCTTGGTAACTTACACCTTGTATAAACAGGCTCCCACATCAAAAGGAAATGATAAGCTACATTCGTAAGTGTCATGTAACGAGGAGCCTTGATGGTAAACAATTCCTACAGACGTGCTATCCCATGAAAGATTTATCAGTTACCTCACTGATGAGCTCTCCAGCCTTCTTTACACTTTCTATCTGCGGAGATCTCAGAGCCATCCAACCAACTCCTTTGATGAAGTTCAGGTCTGATTTATAGCGATGCTGTTAAAAATGAAAATCGTTAGCTATCAGTTTTATATTCACAGCTATTAACGTTTTTTTAAAAAGACTCCCTGATTCATATTAACATTTTGAGGTTTTTCATTTGCCATGCACATATCGTATCGTAAAGCCAAACTGTTTGCATTTGTTCATTCCACCAGGAATTAAATAATGTATCATATGCAAGTTACAAGAGAAGGCCCCATGAGTGAATTAGTATGACTCAAAGCAGTAAGTAATAACCTGTTTGTACTGGGTGTAAGAGAACTCCTTTTGAAATAATTTTCTGAGGTGAGTTCAAGTCAGGAATACTAATTATTTTATCTGGTGCATGCTTCCTCATTAACCCCATTTCTACTCACATTAAAGGCGTGCTCTACCTCCCAATCCAGTAAGGAAAACAAGGCAGACCCAATAAAAAGACAAAGACAGTAAAGTACCCGCAATCCCAAAAATTCTGTCTTCTTCTTCAGAGAGTGACAGTGGTTCACTGTGTGACTTTAATCCAATCATCCACTTTTTCAGGGATTTTTTTTTCCCCTATATGCAACAGGACGTAACAGCCAGCTAGCTCAAGCATGTTGTATATTAGCCTACTAGATAGTGAGGGTATCAGACAAAAACACCTTCATCATTTCTCCAGATTCCTAATCTGTAGGGTCTAAAGGCAAAGAGCCAAGTGCTGAGGTTCTTAGTCTTCACGTCCCTTTGAAGGCAAGTTCTGAAGTACATGCTGTTAGGGTCTAAGGACTAAGTACCTGGAAATCCCACTTTCCTATCATGTGAGCCACTGTCACAAATCAGTAAATAGTAAAAAATCCTCCCTTCCTGGATCTAACTAGCTGTATGCCATCTGTTAGCCACTACTGGAGAAGGCAGGAATGGGAGTTGGAAAGGCAAAGAACTGCATCTAGCAACAGCTTCTATACCATCCCAAGAACATCCAAAAAAATTTCTGGCATTGAAGAATACATTTGGGGTACCAGACAGCAAGTACACTGAGTAACAAAGAAGGATACAAGCTCTGCGGTGCTTCAGTTGCCACTCTGACTTCCATAGTTGGAATATCTATTAATAGCTGCTCATCAGATCTAAGTCCAGCAAATAACCCATCACTTAGTCTCACAATAAAATCCTGAGCTCAGCTCTAAAGACTTATAAAGAATTAGCATAACTTTCTGAACAACATTTCTCACTTCCCTGCTGAATGATTCAATCACTTTTCTTACAAAACAAAAACCGCCCAGAGCTTCCTGCTACAGAGCAGCTAATGACACTGGCCCCTAAACTGCCAAAATACAGCTACCTGCATCCAGGCAGCTTTCTGCATGCGCTCAACATCTACATCTGTTTGAAAGCACATACAGATGATGTCTCGGCCCTGAACAAAGGTACACACTAAGGCAAAGTTAGCGTGGATGTGGCCGATGCAGAGATTCCATCATTTCTGCCATCAAAGTTTGTCTGAACTTACATTTGCATGTGAATTTCTGCAAACACATCTGGGGAGCTGGTTATTTTTTACGACCATTTCTGTTTGCAAAATGACCTTCTAATATGCCCCAAATCAACCTCTGAGCATTTAACCGTCTGCTCAAAGAATTCTGCATGTAGAGCAGTGGCTGTCAAACCACTGCCTGGCTGTGAACCTAACAGCTGAGAAATGATTGTGTACATCCCTCAGCTCTAGAATAAGTAACATGGATCACAGTGATTTTCCATCAGGTTCGTAACACGAGAACCTCTGACTCACATATATTCCATACGTGAGGAGCAATCCAGTACCTTGCTGCTACATATATATAAGTTTACAAACGGTCATTCTAAAAACACTGCCCAATGTCGATATACGATTTGTGCCAGTCACTCAAAGCTTTGTTATTGCTAAATTCAATTTGCTGTTAACAGGAAGGAAAGTCTTTACCTCACTCTGTAGCATGTGGGCTCTTTTGGCCCACTTCATCTTCATGTCTTCCGGGAGCGCTGTGAATTCATGGAGCCTCTTCCTGTAATCTTGATCACTTGCTAAGGCCTGGGCTTTCCTGGCATGGACAAGATTCACCATGTCCATGGGCAGATGGTACTGAGACCACACTTCTTGGGATCCTTTCTTGTACTCCTGTTCACTCTGTAATTTGGCAGCATGCAAGCAATGCAGCAACCTGCTGTCATCCAGAACACTTCTGGCACCAATGTGCTTTCCTCTCTCCATCACAAAGTTGTGTTTATATTGGTACTAAAAATTAAAAAGGGTAAAAGTGAAAAAATGCCAAACTTAGACTGGCTACTCTAGCTAACTAATTTAAGATAAGTCACTGAAACATCTATGCTGTCTGTAAAAACAGCCAAGGTATGCAGACTATAAAGTAATTGTTTGAATGTCTCATTGCTCTTGAATTTAAATACCACAGCAGTAGCAACATTAAAGTTAAGCACATCTCAATACATTCTCTGAATATGCACAAAGCATTGATCATGTTTAACCTCAGACCATGTACTTTTATTATCTCTCATAGAATTTTATTCCCATCGCTAGGAATGAGAACATAAGAGAAACAAACAAAAGACAGAAGAAAAAAAAACCTACACAAAAGAGAAACATCATGCACTCTGTAGCCTTCAGATTTGCAAATGCCACCCAGCTATTTTAAAGAGTAAATTCAGTTTTGCTGGATCAATAACTATGTTGAGAAGCTTAAGATGGTGGTCTGAGCACAAGAATAAGCACCAGCAACCCCTCGTTCTCATCTTAGCTGGGACTATGACTCTTCCTATGATCTTGCATTTATCCTCTCTGCAAAATAGTGATGATGATGATAATGATTATTTATACAGCATCAACAGGGTGCTTGGAACTTTAAAGGGAAGGCCTGGGCCCTGAAGAGTTCATAATGTAGCTGAAATGGGATAATAACACTTATCTGCCACACAAGAGAGTTGTGGGGATTAAATTACAGTAGCTAATGTTTATAAAGTGGTTCCAAGATGAAGGGCCAAATTCAGATCTGTTGTAAGTGGATGTAATTCTATTATGGACTTGTACCCTTTAGAGCAGATCTGAAGCTGTAACCAAAAGCACTCTGCAAAATATGGTTAAGTATACATTATAAATTACAGCTAGAAATAGTTGCTTCTTAAATACACATGAAATATATTCATATTTTAACACATTAGAAATAAAATATGCAACTAAATACTACACAAAATCAAGACGACTCCTACTAAATTGAGCTTAAGTGCCAGTTTTTCCTTGAATTTATTAGATTTCTTGTGAGGAAGGGATGAACTCAGGCTTTCTGAGAAATGGATACCACCATGTCTGAGTGTTTTGCAAACAACAATCCAAATGCGAGGATATTTCTAAGGATAAGAAGCTTTGTTTCCTCTATTTCAGAAGTTAAGGGGGCACATAATTAGAGGAGCATCCACTGATTTTCACTTTCTAACCAGATAGGCTGCTCCTGATTTTCAGAGAGTCAAAGAACGCTCAGCTTCTGATTTCATTTCAATTCAGAAGTGCTAAGCACTTCCAGAAGTCAGCTCAAAGCAAGGTGGACAGAATTAGTGGGCACTTCATAATGTGAGGAGCTGAAAGACTGGAAACGAGCAGAATCTCTCCGACTTGTCTGTCTGCAAATACTTCATTTCACTAGCTATTTCCCACTGGAAGATGTTTAACCGAGCTTGGTTCCCGATTAGCAGCGTTTCTTCATCTTCTTTATTTTTTTTTAAATTCACACAAAGAATCTCATTCATAAGTAATATATTCTGTCTCACACTTGTCTCACATGGTTATGGAGTTGCTTTAATTCAGTAAAATATGCTTTAGACATTGTTTTACATGAAGTTAACAGAAATTAGGCAAGAAGGAAGTTTGAATCATTCAACTCACATCACTGGCAATTTCTCTGGAGGCCCTGGCAGTCTGGAATGGGAGTGCTTCCATTGTCAGCTTGTAGCCTTGAGCACGTAGATTATGCCAAGATTCTCTGTATTTTGCCTAAAGTAGGAAAGGCACATGTAGATTGCTGTTTCACGTTTAAATACACAAAGGAACAAACAAAGGAACCCTCTTTAATTTGTTATTCTGTGTTACAGTCTCATTCTTCATAATCAAAGGATTTTTTTGAATTGTCTTTGGGAAATCCTACTAACTCAGAAAAAACATGTCTCATTTTTTATGTAGATTTAATTTACTCACAACCGTATATATGCTAATGGAGATAAATATCACATTAATCAAATCAGGGAAAGCATAAATAGAATAGACCTAAAAAGTCCTTTACTTATCCATCTTCCTTGCCACTGCACAATTCATCCTCCATCCCAAACAGGTATAAGGAATACAGAACAAATTCTTACATCACTGAGGTTGGCTGCATTTATTCTTGCCCGTGTAAACTCAGGCAGACCCAGTGTTGGTGTATAGTGATGCTGACTGTCCTCTCCCGCTGCTTTATACAGGCGCTAGGAAAGAGATCAAAAAGACAATTGCAATTAATTTTCTCTATTGTTTCAATAATATAACTGCAGTGTGTAAGTTGTTTACGATTATGACACCTATAGTCAGCCAGCAAAAAAAAACAGCTAAGAATATACGTTTGCAATTGCAATTCCATGAGGCTTTTGTCTAGGCATGAAAAACTTTTACATTAATTTTTATATGTATATCATGATGACAACCTACTACATTCTTAGCCCTGCATTGTTATGTTCCCTGCAGGCCACAAGTGGACCTAAGAACGCTAAGGGCACCATGGAAGTATGTTGAATAAAAGGCCAGACATTTCTGGTAGATTGAACATATTTTCTAGCCCAGATTGTTCCTCATGTTATTACAGATGATTTTGATGATTTGTCTATGGGTTTTGTCTTGTTTTTCAAAAATTAGAAAAGTGACTCTATTTTAGGAGCCCCCTAAAGTGGACCATATTATGCAAATGAGATCCCTCAAGAACACCCTGCAGATCTGATGTTTTGAGGCTCTGTTTCATGTAAAAAAACAGGGCACTATTTAAGCTTTTTGAAAGAGATTGAATTGAAAATGGTATTAAATATTTGGAAATAATAAAATGTGATCTAACTGTGAAAAACCACAAATAAGCGATGCTTTCTTTCTTTTTGATGCATTTTGCTTTCAGAACAGGGTTGTCTCTTTCCCACCTCTCCATCCCTAGCTCACTGCATTTCGAAAGGCATATTTTCTGATTCACGTTAGGAGAGCCTACCTCATTAGCAATCATATTGCTGAATTTTGCATGAAGGAGGCCAGGAGAGTCTGTCACCGATGTGTACTTGAAGGAATGTGGCTGCTGACGATATTTACTCTGAGTTCAGACACAAAGAAAAATGAACAGAATAACTAAACTTTCTTGTCAGATAAGGGACTTCTTCCAATACCAGTGGTCTAGTACTGCTTCTTGTGCTTAAAACTCTACTTTGGAAAGGGTATGTGTCTATTAACCATTAGACTAATTTACCTTTTGCTACTCTGAATTTGACGCATTCAAGTCTCACAGAGGAAACGAAAACTAAATAAGGAATAAGGTGTAAAAAAAAAAAAAAGGTGCTTCTATGCTGAATAGAGTAATGAGGTTATTTCACTCCTTGTTGTCATTAACCCCAGCTAGTGGAATCACAGAAAGGCAATGCAATCCAGAGAGAAGGTGCTGCACACGCCTGCTGAACCTTTTGTGGGAAAAATGAGGTTCCACCTGGCCTGCGGTCTTACACCAGAACTATGAACAAAATAACTGCAAGATCACTGCAAGCAGGGACTCATTCACTACAACACAACTAGCAAGAGCACTCTTGTTTTTCTTAATTTCACATCTATGTGAATATGCACAATAGATACAAGATTTGAAATCAGCAGAGACTGTAAGCAGAGAACACAAGAGAGGAAATAAAATTCCAGTTACAGAGGGGAAAACCAGCAGCACAAGAAGGCAGCAAGTAAAAAACAGACAAAAACTGTAAAGCAGGAGCAGAGCTGAGGACAGAGTACTGTAGTGGGCACTCCACAGGTCAGTCTAATTTTGGAGAAACAGTATAAGGTATTTCTTAAAGATAGGCGCAGCCTCATTTTTAGTTAAAAAAGACCATCTCAAATCTAAAATAAATAACATAAGAAACAACCTCCTGGGTCTGAAACACAGGAGAAAAGATTTGTGAAAACAGTTAGCAAAGCCTGCAAAACCTTGAACTCCATCAGGTTCACCCATCTGCACTTAGGACACAAACGGAATGATCAAACGCAAGGGGAGGGAGCCTAGCATTAACCAGAGAGCCACTTTGCCAGCCCAGTTTAATTGAAAGACATCTGGTAAACTCTTGTTGTTAGTGGAGAAATCAAACCCCTCTTTTGTTACCTCGCTGATGAGTTCAGAAGCTTTCTTCTTCCCTTCAATCTCTAGAGCCCCTGGAGTAATACATCCAACTCCTCGCATAAAGTTCATGTCAGACCGGTATAAATTCTAAGAAAAACCAAGCAGAAGTAATTACAAGTTTGCGTTTGAGATGCCAAATATTTATTAATCCAAAAATGCACAATAACGGTATTCAAATAAATCCATTAAAATTAGTATCTAGCACAGAGAGTTCATATACATTAACCTGCATTCTTGTGTTTACGTATGTGTCTGTGTGCATACAGCCCTGACAGATCTACAGTACAGATGCAAGGTTCTGAGGCGTACTCTCATGAACACCGAATGATACTTGGGCTCCTAACTTCCATTTGCAAACTTGAAAAGATTTTTTCTTAGATACACGAATTTCATTCATATATAATATCTAAATCACAGCTATATATTATTTATTTATAAATATACATAAAATAAGACCTGTTTAGAAAAGCATATAAAAATATTTTTAAATAAATGCTGGTAATTTTTGAACAACTAGAATTGCTGACAAAATACCCTTGCTTTTAAACAGTTCTGAACGATCTTAATATAAGTAGGGAACACTAAGGAAAAATAGCACTGAGCTATTGTACAGATTTTGTTTAAATATTTGCTAGACCACCAAACCCAGCAGTGACTCACTGTAAATCTTACTTTTATAAAAGTTACCAATAAGTTAATATTAGATACATTCCAACAAATATTATTTCATTTGACGATGAGAACAGTGAGGAGGAGGAGGAGAATCATCTTATTTTCTGCTTCAAAAGAACTATAAAGACCAAACAACTAGTAAAGAACAGATATGCCTACTCAGTGGATGTGTGGAAACTGCTCCCGCTTACTGAGGGAAGAACTATCTTCAGTTAATGAGTTGTTTCGGTTCAGCCAACCACTTATAATGGAAACGGACTATGCCTTCCTTTTATTCAGCCACCTAGGAGCACAGAAGCAGCTCCTCTTCTATTCATGTCTAATCTCCAGACTCAAAGGCATCACAGTGTTGTGTACAGGAAATATCCTTGTGAGTTGGAAGGTAAGAGAGGACAATGCTACAGCTTAGTCCTCACCCCTTGCCAGGTATTAGCACCAGTTGGTAAGAGAGTTAAATTCTGCACTCTGAGACGTGTTGCTGGCAACCAGTATTTCACTCCTGAAGAGAGGCATGGATGGAAACCTGCCTCAGAATCTCTGATTACATGTGTTTTCACCCAACTTAGGGCAGCACAACTGGCATCTGATGTTTACATCCAGACTTGTTTTTAAGATACAGCCCCTCCTGAGGTCTCTGGAGGCAATATAATCTATCAAAGCCCTTTGCTCCAGGCTGTGCCTACAGACACAGCCTACCATTTAATTTGTAAGGCATTATCCAGTTAATTTTACTCAAGATTATGTAGGGAGTTAAACTTATCCATCTTAGAATTTCAGTGGTTGTGTCTTGGGCCAGAATTTAGAAGTCTCCTATAAATTAGTTTTAAAAATATGCACCTTTCTTGTGGAAGTACACATGAATTTCACCCAGATGCAAACCAACTCAGATACCAGTGGGTAAACAGCTTGCATGGTTAGCAAGATCTTAAACAGAGTATTTCACCAACAGTGCAATCATCCTCACTTGCAAACACTCCTCTGTCAGATCATCAAAGACTACTATACTTTACCTCTTGGTCTAGTGTGATCACACAGGTTGTACAACTGCCCTAAGATAAATGTCTGATTCCTGAATGTAATCAGTTTATCCCTCAGCTGCTGCTCATATACATAATGTCAGCTGTCATGATTTGGAACAGAACTATGTATCAAAACCAACGGGGAAATATCACTGGGAAGTTTTGCAATTACCTCACTCTGTAGTTTGTACGCATTCTTGGCACACCGCAATCTCACATCATCAGTCAAAGAAGTGTACTGGTGTAGCAGCTGTCTGTATTCTTGTTCACTGACCAGAGACTGGGCTTTCCTGGCATGTACCAAGTTTATCATATCCAGTGGCAGGTGGAAGTGAGTCTTTGTATCCTCAAAACCTTGCTTATATTTCACCTATCAAATGAAAAACAGATCATGTAGATATCTCAACATGGTAAGCAGAATTCAGGTTTTGATCAGAAGAGACATTCTCCATATTTCTTCCATTTTCCAGTATACATTATTCTTCTTAAAAGTAATTTCCCTAACTTGTTTAACTATACTGTGAATGATTGATACTTACAATTAGAATATGTGGCAGCCTATTCTTCACCAAAAATGTAGCCGTCTACATTATATTCAATTAAGCTGAGATATTACTTATAAACTTTTTTGCTAAAACTGGATACATTGATTCTATAAAATTGCCAAACTGATAAATGCATTCTTAATTCATTGCATCTGTAGAAAGTGCAACAAAAAGGTGAAGCTACTGCCTGAGGATAAAATGCAAACAATCATGTTTACATTAGAAGTCATTCAAATCCTCACTCAAAATATTTGTTGATCTCTATTGATTTGGGCAGTTTCATTTCATAGTTTTAAATATTATTTCTATTTTATTTTAAAATGTGGGAGGGTTTTTTATCATTTTTCATTTCTTGTCTCCGTCCAGGAAAACAAAGGCATAGAAATCTTCAAAGAACTTTTTTTACATGACATTTCCCTATCAAATTATGCAAATTTGAGATGTTCAGGCTGTTGATTCAGATAATGAACATCCAGAGTTATTGATGATCACCAAACCGACTTCGAGTTACCTGACAGATTGCTGAATTTTTCAGATGTTTATTGTTACCTCTATCAGTCTAAGCCTACTATCACACAAGAAAGAATTCCAGTACAAGCCCAGCACTCACTGAAATCCATGAACACTCTCCCATCTATATCCACAATCAGGCTCGTTATGGACAATTTTGGTAAGAAGATAAATAGTTCTTGGACTATTTATATGCTTAAAGTCAGGCAAATATTTCCGTGGTTTCCGGATCAAGCCACAGTGTTCAAAATCCATTGAACAGTTACAATTCTTATAGAAGATGATGTGATTCCTAGCATATCCCAAGACCAAGTGGGAACCATTCCCCAGCCAAAAAAGTCCATCTTGAAATTCCATAAACTCATTCATCCTTTAGTCTTTCAATAAAACAGTAAACTGAAAATAATCACTGAATAACTTCATATCCCTACAAAATCTAACTTACTTCTGTACAATGACCACTACTAATTCTCAATTAGACCTGCCTCTGAGTGATACTTTTGCAGATTAAAATATTCTATGCTAGGCAACAGTGGTACACAGCAGGGGATTGTGCAAAAATGCACAGTCTTCTTTTATTGTCAAATTAATGTTACTGTAAATAATGTAAAAGAATAGTAAGACAATCATGATTACATCAAAACATCTGGAAAGTGGGAGAGAAAGCCCTAAGTTTTAAATAGTGTGCAATTCGACATCTAAGTGCATTTTCCATGAGGAACTGCTCACTGTTAGGAAACCAATTCCAAGATGCCCACATCTGCTTTCTTGTACTTACACCACTCTGCAGTGATGCTGCATGGACTGAGTGAGCAATATGAATATCACCATCCAGGCCACGTGAGCCAATCATCTGTCCTTTCATTCTCTGAAATGCCTCCTTATACTTGTGCTAAAAAGGAAATACAAAGAGAAATGTGAATAGAAGTGAAGTAAGTATTACTCAGATTGTTAAAACCTGAATAAAAGAGTTTTCGTGTTACAGAGAGCAAGCTACGGGCAATAACTTCTGCTATACTCAATATGATAATAAATCTGAATGAACCTTCAGTGGATGCTAGGAAGACCTCACCCACACAAGCATTTTAATATTTTGTCCCATTTAGAGAAAAACACAAAAAATACACCAATGAGCACTTACAAATAGCTTGGGTTAGTTATCTGCTATTACACAGGTGGTGGAAGACAAGAATGTGGTGCAGGTGCTCAGGATCAACCTCTAAGCAGCCTCTCTCCATCAGCTCTCTAGCCAAGTCAGAGCAACTAGTCTCCTATGCTTGATATTAATTTGTATATCTCTGCAACCTGTAAAGGACACCCAAGACAAAACCTCAAGGGTAGAACTTCCTTAATAAGCTCTCTCTTCCAAAGCTTGCCTCTAACAGTGGCTGACAGCTCCTGAAGAATCCCTATGATTGTCTGATCACTACAGCAGGCAAGTTGGTCAACTTTGCTAGCAGGTATTTGCTTTCGCAAACCTTCCTTTGCTTAGTTACCAAAAACATTTCATTGTGTCTGCACCTCCAAGAGCACAACTAACTAGACCAAGACCAAATGTCACCGAGACGCAGAATTGGCTGGACATGCTGTTTCCATCACGAGTCACTCAGCAGAAACAGTGTGGAGTGATTGACATATCCTACTGGACAGTATCAGCAGTAAGTTCACGTACATCACTTATGATTTCACCCGAAGCCTTTGCTGCCTGGAAGGGAATGGCATCTAGTTTCAGTTGACAGCCACCGTCTTTCATCTTTCCCCAGGACTCCTTATAGCGAATCTAGGAAATACGGAATAGGAGTAAAGCAGAGTTGCTGTTCAAAGCATTGACACTGCAGCATTATTGCTATGCTAGCAATGTTCCCACATTACTTTCATTCTATTCTAACAAAAAGGGCTAACATAACTGAAACTATCAATACACACTAGCAATAATAACATGAGAAATGTCCATTCTAAAAATGTATTTGTTCATTCTTAATCTTTCTAACTTCGGAGAAGTTTGATAAGAAGTTTGATTTCTCCTACTACTTCAGAAATATTTAGACCATAGAATGATCTTGTGCTGGGGAAAGGAAAGAAATTGAGTACGATTTCCTGTGCAGGACAAATAGCAAAGCACTATCAAATTTTTCAATTTCCTTTAAAATATTAAAGGTCAGATTTATACCTCACTGATATTCATGGCATTTAATTTGGCCTGAAGGATTTCAGGAAGATCTGTTGTTGGTGTATACTGATGCTTTATACTCTCTCCATGCTCCTTGTACAGCCTCTGTAAATAGAGATGAATTTCAGTACTCACTACACATTCAATCAGTACTCAGCAAGTACTCACTACACATTCAATCACTAGTTCAGACAAAAACATTAACAAATATGTTTATGGCAAGCAAAGACTACAGAACAGTGAGAGCAACATTAATAAATACTGGCAACTGTATCAATCAAAAAGTATTCAAAAAGTTTTGGGAGTCAGATACACCTATCAGCTAGAGTATGCTAGAAAGGAACTCCTTGAAGTTTTGAGTGTATAAATCAATGCATGTGAAAATTCAGGTATCTGAATATTAATTTGGTAAGACTTTCAACATATGTGAATAGGGAGAGTGAGAATAAATAGCATTTATTAAGGATGTGCAGGCATGAGTGGCCCACCAACACTTTGAAATTCCACAGGAACCTGGAGTGCTGAAGTTCCCCAAACACATCTCTCCAAAGTTCTTAATTTTTAGGAAATAAATATGATGGTATTTATCTGTGCAATTACTCCAAATTTATTTCCAGACCTAGTTGCAAGGGGGTACTCAATAGTCAATGGCAAGAGGTGAAAAAAAATTCAGAAGGTGACTGATTCCATTGTAAAACAGGTGTCTATGTGGGCTACTCATATCAGTCCTTGGAGCAAGAATATAAGGTTGGTCCAGGACTAGGTAACTTTCCTAGGTCTGCAAACAGATAAGAGGAGTTCTATGCAGTTACTGGAACTTCCCCTACAATGGCTACACAGAGTTCACCTCTTCCACATTATTTTTCTTTCCTAGCTTAAATTCTTCTTACATTGACACCGTCATTTTCAGATGAGTACAGATAACCACCGTTTTTTTTTTAACCTTAGATATGACCCATCTCTTGACCACCCAACTTGCCTTTCCCAGGCTATTCTTTCTGTGTGAGGGTTTGAGACCCTCTAGAATGAACCTCTCCAATTCACTCTGTTGCCACTTTCTTTAGCAGGTAGGTCCACTTGTATTGCAGCTCCACAACAGGACAACTAATGAGAACTGCATGTGTGAAGAAGTAGAGCAGCAGACTGTTTTTGACTGTGGCTCAGTGGAATACAATGACTTCTATTTATCCTGCCTGAGATGTAAGTCTTTTGGATCTTATTAATTAAACCAAAGGCATAGACACTATAAGTATTACAATAGCATGTGTTTTACACAAAGTCTTTCATCTTCTTCGTCACTTTAAAAATATCTATTTTCACAATAAAACATCCTCTCATGTTTGAAACTTGTCTTTTTTGAGTGACTTTTGCTTATTATTCACTTCTGTATTATCCCAGTTAAGTCTACAATATTTCTAAATCGCTCTTCTATTAAAAATAAACATGTTTAAACACCAAACAGCCTCAATCCTTCCCTTTTAGGCTTCCCCTCCTGGATTTCTCTCTCAGCAGGATGACAGCTTGAAATAATTTATTTTTTCTTCCTTGTCATACTGCCTTACATTTTTTTTCCAAAGAATATGCAGAAACTGAAATCTGAAAGATCTGTTTGAAAAGGGGAAAGAACCCAAAACGTGTTCTTCCTCAATCACTCTCAACAGGCCAAAAGTCTCTAAAGGCCAAAGCTCAGTCTTACTCCTAAATTTTACTTCTAAAAAAAAATTGGGCTGAAAGCCCTTTTTGCATGAAACTCCCATTCACTTCAGTGGGATGTCTATGACTTCCCATTCCAAGTTAGAAACATGCTTTTAGTGAGACACGCCACACCAGAACACAGGAGTTTCATGGTTTTCCCAAAGATAATCTCAGAGAAAGAAAAAGAGAGAAAGCCAGTGCTTCAATCAGGTCGTTCAAAGAGGATACCACTCTTATAATCATAATGTATATACATTATAACTTACATCCACAGCCTGGTTATAACTAATTCTAGCCTGGATCATCTCAGGAGTGTCTTTAATACTGGTAAACTTCAAAGCATATGGATGCTGACGGTACTTCTTCTGTTGAGCAGAAAAAGATCAAAGCTGTGAATTTTGTGCTGCTCTTTCATGCTATTTGAAAGAGAAAAATCATAGGTTGCTGGAGATTAGAGTGAATTTGTGAACATAATTATTATTCCTCTTTCCTCATCTTTATGTCCTAGGTACTTTCAGATTAATATTTGTTTCAATTTAACAATAACCTTTTGCCGATTAATATTAAAGTATTTCTCCCTAAATATGAGAAAAACATTTCAAAATCAGATTCTGCCTACCTAAATACTCCAGAACTCAAGATTTTAAAATCTTTTTCAGATTACTTCAAATACAGTATGACTGATTATATTTTTTTATTTATAGTTTCTTTAAGCAAGAAATGACTTACGATTGTAGTGTGTTAATTATAGCAACTGTTTATCCTACTGTTTCCGTGTTTAGGTTTCCTCCTAACATCTATAGCAAATCTGTGCAGCCATTAACTCTGTCACTAATTGTTGTGGTATATCTTCTAGATAATTATGTTAATTCTGCTTGTTAGAAAGGACCCATAGTAGCTTCTGAGAGATCTTCTTATATATACATAATTAAGATGAAGGCTATTTGATGGCAAAATGACACTTTCTCTGTATGGCCAGGTCACTAAAAGCTTCCCTTCCTGCATGAGTTGTCCTATAGCCATCAACACTCCTCTCTTCTTCAAACAGTGCATACTAAATTTTCCCAATGCCTGTGATGAACTCCCAAGTCAACAAGCACGTTCATGGTTCTTCTGGAAGTTGTTAACTCAGTGTTCAAGTTTAAAGGCATGTCATCCTCCTTTAAATTGAGCTGTGATCCACAGAAGTTTATCTGAGGCAACATCTTGATTCTTTGCGGGTGCAAAACACCCATGTAAAACACATTAGCTCTTTTAAGGTATTACAACCTTCAGCAACGTTTTGTTTTCAGAAAGAAATCCCTTAAAAATGAGAAATCTTACAAAGTTCAACTGGTGACAAAAGTGGTTTATGCTTTGTCCTGATCAGCTGTAGAGACAAGTATGACTTGACCAGACGGGCATGTAGTGGCTTTAAACTGGAAGAGGGTAGATTTAGATTAGATATAAGAAAGAAATTCTTCCCTATGAGGGTGGTGAGGCACTGAAACAGGTTACCCATAGAAGTTTTGGATGCCCCACCCCTGCAAGTGTTCAAGGCCAGGATGGACGGGGCTTTGAGCAACCTGGTCTAGTGGAAGGTGTCTCTACCCATGGCAGAGGTTTTGGAAATAGATGATCTTTAATGTCCCTTCCAACCCAAACTATTCAATGACTCTCTAATCTCTACATAAAATTCCCAGAAATTATATTCTAGCAATTGCTTTTTAGCAGTATTACGAAAGCTAGTCACTGTGTGTAAGAAGGGAGGAGTCTCATAGCCACATAAAATTATTTAGCACTCACAAAAAAGGTTGAGATAAACAACCTAGCAGGTCAAAATCATATACCTATACAGATTCACAGTTACTATTCCAGTCAGCATTGCTGTACTAGCTTTTATGAAGACACTTTGCTTTATACTAGCTGAGGATCTGGTTTATTGTGCCTAAAAAAGTCATCTTTCTTCATTGTGTATGATTACATCGGAAAAAAATAGTGTTAGCAATCAAGCAGACGTGAAAGGATGACCATATTTTTCTGAGACGCTACACCAGTGTTATTCTCACTGAGTGAACAGACAGATGATTCCTGCATCATCAGTGGTTATCTAAAAAAATCACAGGATTCAGTCTCCTACTGCAGCAGATTTGGCCAGTAGGACTCACTTTGAAATAACAGAACAGAATACTATGAACCTTTTAACCATTTCTACCAGAACCTCTTTTGATGGCCTCATGGGACTGGCACAAAGGATTCTAGAATTCGCCTTTTCCTGTAAGGGATCCTGGTCATAGGGAGAAATAAGGATGAAAACTACTTGGACCAACAGATAGCTACAGACAGATACCTATATGAATTTCAATAGCTAACGTGAATGTATATGAAAAAGGAGCAAGAAGGAACGTGTATCTCTTACAAAAGAAGGTCTTGGGTCCAATGACTGAATCTTTTCATCATCTCTCCTGTTTTGCTTCATTAAAAAGGTAGGCTAGTGGGTAGCAATTGAGCACTGTTTGATTGCCATTATTATTCATAATATCATTTGTCACCTACTTTGTTTTTGCAAAGGCTATATGGACTCCTACTGGTGTGTGTTTGGTATCTGGTCTCCCTCTAATTACCAGTCCTATCCCTGGTTTTGAGGGCTTTCATGTGGTATGCCTTTTTCTTTCCCCTTTGAGTGGAAATTATTTTAATTTTATACAGACATTTTGCACGCATTATGCAGCAAATTCTGTTACATGCTGTCATGAAATCTCACCTCACTAATGAGTTCTCCTGCCTTCTTAGCCTGCTCCACATTTAATGACCCAGTGGCTATCCACCCAGCTCCTTTCATCCAATTCAAATCTGCTCTGTATCGGTTCTGACAAAGAAAAAAAAAAAGTCCTATTGTTGGTGTTCATACACTCAAAATGCCATTAAAGGATTCAACCACCTCGGGAACAACAACCAAGTGAAACTAGTGCCTGCTTTTGTTTTATTCACTATTGCACAGTTGCAAGGAAAGCAAAAAAATTCCAGAATGAAATAGAAGTATCAGGACTCGACAGCACTTGTGCAATATGCTTTGCAAGGTATTTTTTAGAGGTCTACACCTTACTGTCATTTGTAAATTGTCTAATGTGGCTACACCTTCAATTTTATTGTATATGCAACTGTTTAAAAAATCATTTAAAAGATCATATGTAACTGTTTAAAAGATCATTAAAGATTTGCAACGATAAGAAACTGATTATTAGCATTTCCCAACCCCTATCCTTTTGTTATACTAGAGGGAAAGCATTTTCTTTTGTTTATTCCATGTGTCTTTAAGGAGGAAGAGCACAGGAGTACTTCTCACTTTCTCTCGTACAAACAGTCTACTGAATTCCAAAAGTTTATACAAGCACTACATCTGCAT
The DNA here is from genome assembly GCF_030867145.1 of Opisthocomus hoazin. Taxonomy (NCBI): domain Eukaryota; kingdom Metazoa; phylum Chordata; class Aves; order Opisthocomiformes; family Opisthocomidae; genus Opisthocomus; species Opisthocomus hoazin. The sequence continues at coordinate 70,680,400 of NC_134419.1, forward strand.
TTCTCAAAGAAGCCAGATGGGCTTCAGCAGCTATACTTCAACAAGACCTGTAAACATATGTATCTTAGTCTCCTTGAAAAGTTCTGACTTAAAACCTCAGAATGGAAAGTCTAACTTACAATAACCATTTACAGTATCAGACAGTTCGTCTGATGGTTACAGCTGAGCATGTCTCATATGGAGAGCTGAGCATGGTCTCCATATGGACTTTTATCACCAATTTAATCACCATAAATTATTTAACCTCCCTGCATGTTAGGTAAAAAAAATAAATGTCCATCATATATAAATCCTAATGTTTTATTAACATTTGAAGTAGGCTTTGAAGAAGCCATGCTCATAAACAGGATTATAACTCTCCTCAAAAACATTGCACACCTTAAATATATCTCTTGAGCATATAAGTGGTTAATACTTACTGTTTTCATATTTACTGTCTAATAGTTGAAAAAATAGGTGCAAAACCATGTCATGGCATTAAAAGCACAAACATGTGAAGAAACTCCACCTTAAGTATCTGAAGGGGTTGAAATAAAGGGTATTGAAATACATTAAGCTCTGGACTTACATCACTTTGCAATCCGTACGCCCACTTGGCCCATGCCACTTTCATGTCAGTAGGCAGGGCTGTGTAGTGATGGAGAGTTGTCTTGTATCCTCTCCCTGTGGCCAAATTCTGAGCCTTTTTGGCATGGACAAGGTTAACCATATCCATGGAGACCTGGAACTGATTCTTTGTGTCCTCAAATGCCTTCTTATACTCCAGATCACTCTGTAACTTTGACATTTGAAGGGAATGAGCCATCTGCGAATCTTCCTCCACAGCTTTTACTCCAATCAGCTTACCCTTCATCTTCTCATAACCTTCTTTATATTTAATCTGTGAAGAAAAAAATAGACTGTGAGTAAATGAACTAAGCTGCCAAACCGACAGCTCTGCTAGTAGTAAAACAATGGTCTAACAGTGTTGTGACACGCTCGGTCCTTGATACAAGCAAGTAAGAAGTCCATTTGCAAAAGAGAACTGGAACGCCTTAGAAATTAACAAGTGTTTTTAACGAATAAACCTTTTCTCAATAATAGTATGTCCACAAAAAGCTGTAAGAAATATTTTCTTTTTGGTTCTTTCTAGAAAAAACAACATTCTTTAAGCACAGAGGTCGGAAAGTTCTTCCAGGAATTTTCTGGCCAGGCATAGATGGATTAAGTTATGATGTTTCACGGGAGATTTCCACTTCATTTTGAGTTCTAAAATTCACCCTCAGGTCAAAATGAGAATAGGAAAACACAGTCAACGTGTGGGGAAAAACTATGCATTGCTCAGAGCAAACCTTCTGATTAATTACGGAATGCCAATCACCCAGACAACTCCTCCATTGCTTCTTAGCACGAATGAAGCGAAGGTGGCTCAGGGCACTGAGACATATGTGACACATCCCCAACACTCCGGTAGCAACCTGGACTGTCAGCTGTCCTAAGAATAAAGAAGGCTGATGGAGTCCATACTCACATCACTTGCCAGATCCCTCTTTGCCTTAGCTGTCAAGAATGACAAAGCATCCAGACGAAGCACAAATCCTTTTTCCTTCTGCTTCTCCCAGCTACTCTTGTAGAGTTTCTAAAGAGATGACAATAACATAGTCTCTTTTTACCGTCAATATATTCTATTTGTTCTAAAATCACAGTGAAAGCTCTCAAGTAACATCAGACCAGTGTACATTCCATGTCCAGCAACCATATGTCTAACAATCAGATCCTGGTGTCTTCGCTTACATACTGTAACTGTGGATACTGTGGATACTGTAACCCCACTGTCTCACTGGTTCCAGTGAAACTGTCAATGTGCCACTCTTCTGGAAGCATGTGAAAAATACACAGCTTCAAACTCTAAAAGTGACAAGTCTTCAGAACAGCAGATGTGACTAGTATTTAATTAAGGGCAAGAAATTAAATTTAGATATGAAGTTTTTACATCTAAAACTTTTGGACCTTCTCAGACAAAGCACCTAACTTTTACCTACAGAACAAACACTTCAACAGCAGCTGTAACTGTTCATGGGAGTGAGGGAATCCATACCACAGTACCTCACTGATATTGGCAGCATTTGCTTTGGCCAGTATGAAGACAGGATCATCTTTGCTGATGGTGTACTGATGAAGAAACTGCTCTTTTCCTGACCTGTAGGCAACCTGTCCACAGAAAGCAAAGCATGGTTAACAAGCAGTAATCCATGTTTTATGTTGAAGGAATACTGATTAAAACACCCCAAAATATGCAAGGAATTGTTAGGATAAATTTATTTGGTGAGTTAGTCTTTAGCATCATGACTTTTTTTTGCCAAATATGAGTTTAAAAGCTGACCCACAGAGTCAGGTTGACCAAATTACTCACAGTTAAATTTCAGGGAAGCAGTGAAACAACACACATATCAGGACACTTTAATTCTCTTTCCTAAAGTTAGCTACTTAATTGGCTATAAAGCTGACAGTAATTCATACTCTGTACAAAATATAAGTAAGAATATATTTCATCCAATATTAAACTGCAGCTACTTTTTAGGTGGAATTAAAGTCTTTAATAGGACCAGAAATAGTGAATTTTAGGCATCAGATGAAAAACACTAAGCAATTGAATCTGCAGAAAAAATTTGTGACGTAAATGTAATTGTTGACATAATACTCCAGTGAGGACTAACATTCCAACTTTAAATGAAAATATCAAGGACCGCTTATGGTCCAAGTAGCAAATATCTCCATTTTATATTCCAGGGCAATGTCAACAGAGAAATTAACTGCTCTGTTTCAGAAGCCCATAAAGCTGTTGGAGGAGCTGTTGAAAAGCTATGAAAAGATGTCCCACTTCACAAAGTGCTACTTTTCTTACACCTCACAGAAAAAATAAAACAAAGTCCCTGTAATAAAGCTCTAAATCCATGCTTACTTTTCTGACTTCAACACACATACAGAAAGGCAGCATTGTCCAGTAAATAGGAGATAAGTAGTGGGAGTCAGGAGACCAGCGTTCTCCTCTGATTCAACCTGATGTCATCTTTGAGACACACAACACTCACCAAGTAAGTGTCAGGTTTTTATTGACACACAGAAGCCGAAAAAGGAAATATGGTAGCTGCCTGAAAAAAGACCAATCAAGAAGCAATAACGCTTCATTCACATAACAACTGAGAAGCTGACAGTATCTTCAGTTCAAGGCACAGCATATTAAAAGTACTTAAAAAAAAGCTTGGCAAGTCACTACTGTTACAAAGTTAGTTGGTCAGCAATTTTAAACAACAGGTTCCCCTTCTTTTAGAAACTTAAAAGTGAGTTTCTGTCAGCTAAGTCCTACCAAGCAGTTCTGAAATACCATCTGCCCAGCCCCAAGGAAGAATAGGGACCATACTGAAGGCACTCAGTTTGGGAAAATATGCCTATTTTATCATTTTCCTAAAAGTACCTTACCAGCAACAGCTGAAGAACATGTGGTCCAACAAGGCAGATACAGCTTTATGTAGTCTGACAGTGCCCTCAGTGGAGAGAAACACTGAACCTGGGGTGGGTGTGTATCAGTCTCTGTGCTAATTTTAGTTTGCTTTGAAGCACTGCCTGAGGATCAGCTGGGAATAATGTGTTTTCCCTCCAGCTTGTTTCCTCACTTTTACTACCTTGTGGATCACCAGTTTTTGTGCAGATGACATTAATATCTCAGGAATACTCAGGTATCCTCTCATGAATGTGTTTCAGCCATACCTGAATCCATCCTGCACCACCCACAAGTCTGCTGCCAAGACTGTCTTGCAGAGGCATCCCTCTCTCTCTCTCTGGCCTTAGACGTTATTTATGAGAAGACTCACTTGCACATTTCCATTCCCATTAGAGTCTGATTTTTGTTGGGGGTGTTCTAGTTCAGAGAATTCAGTGAGGGAATTCATCAAATAAACAAATAAAAACTCTTAGAAAAAAATCTTAAGAAAGTTCATCTATTGAAATGTTTCATGACTGTGTTCTCTTCCACCACCACCCCAGTGTACATATCTCAGGAATGACCACATTATGAGTAAGCTACTTGCAAAGAGACAAATTCAGTCAAGGACTCACATCACTTTGCAGTTCCTGGCTTTTCTTGGCATGCTTGATCTGAGAACTGTCAGCCACACTGGTGAACTTCAGAGCATCAGCCTTCTGTCTGTACTTTTTCTACATCAGATTAAAGCAGGTTACACAAAAGCTTCTACAATATTTACCTTTCCCCGAAAATGTAGTGCTTTCAAAAAGTACGTGACTGCTAGAGCCAAAAGTCCCCTGTAAATCCCCAAGATAGTTCTAGCACAGGTGTCAACAAAATAAGCTTCCAACTACTACCCAGTGGTAGTATTTTTAAGGCAAGAAGGGTAGTGCAAGAGTATGCCAAATGCATCATTGCTGACACCGCAAGCATGCATACTCTTTGGTGCCAGATGTACTAGCTACATATCTTACAAGACCTAGGTGCACACCAACAAATCAGCATCCTTCACAAACTGGGTATGACTTAAGTCAGGACCCAAGAGAGCTCATAAGCTACACAGTCAATATTACTATCTCATTTTCTTACATGAGACTTCTAAAGCATATGCACGTGTTGTTCAAATCACTGAACATATGTTACTGACTCATTTTTAAATAATTAGGATATTTCTAAATTATCAGTTAAATTAGAACGGGCAATTTCAGTGTCCTGAAAGTAACTTAAATTCAGGATATTCCTCACCAGCTCCCAGTTCTTTTCAAAGTAGAGCTCAGCATAGACACCACAGTCAAGCCTTCCTGGGAGCAACAGCTATGACAGCCCTCTACAAGGCTCAGGTCTTGTATGTGCTTCATTCATCCTCTAGTACCAGTACTTTTATAAAATCTATATGAAAGGACAAATTTGCACAGTGACAAACATTTCTAGTTTGGTAAATCAGACTGCCCTTACTTTTATTCCATGTTACTTATGTTTTACATCTGAAACACAGCAAAGTAAATGGAAAACTTTCATTGACTTCATCAGGCTTTGGATCAGGCCTGTTTTGAATCACCGTTTCTGCCTCGGCCTTTTGCATCACTCATTCGAGAGCAAGCGAAGCATCTCTTTCTATCTTTGAGACAGCACAAGGAAATGCAGCACCCTATTTCAAGATACATTATGATAGGGGAGACCGAACAAACACTTCTTTTATACTTTAGTCAAATTCTTATTCTAAGAGTTCTGCCATGAAGTGGGGCATTCCACCTAGGAAGGGTATGAATGTATTTTTTCATTATCTGGCATTTCAGGAGAGAAATACTTCTGTTTGAACTGATGGGTGAACAGATCAGTTTATGCTGTGTGTCTGCTAGGGGAACACAAAATAGAAGTTAAAAAAGCATGCAGCACTTCAAAGAGGTGCTCATTGCTTTATTTTAGGAACCTGGAAGGGAGGGAGGCAGATTTAAAACAGCATGTTTTGTCACATTGCATGGAACACAATGTAGTGACATTCTGCAAAGAAATGACAAAATTCCAGGCTCTGTATGGCAATAGAGATCTCTAAAATAATATCCACTGGTCTCTAGTTAAAGTGACTGTCAGCCATCTCTTGGCCTTACACAGCACTGGAATGAAAAGGCAGATCACTATGGATTAAATATTTGTGGAAGTGATTATTACTACAGCACACCACAGCAGCAGATGTCAGTCTATCCCTAGCAAGACACTGGATCTGAGAGTAGCTGCTTTTCTACTGTTTCTAAGATGTATTTTTTTCCCCTTGCAGGAGTAGTGAGAGGATGTCAGAGACCCAAGGTATCAGAGTGTGATCTCCAGTAACTAACTGGCTTCTGTTCCTTCCTCTAGCACTAAGTAGGATTTTGTCTTTCTTGTCAAACTTCCCATAATTTATTCTTTTAACTGTCCTCTAGATTTCCTAGCAGTAGTGAGACCACTCAACCAGAGCTAAGCAGCTGAGGAAGTGTACTTCCATAAGCTGAACAGCAGTGCAAAACCATGAATTAATCGAGCAAAAGCAATGAAAAGCAGCACAAGCTGAAGCTGCCAGTAAAGTCACAGCCCTTATTTGTCGAAGAGCAAGGAAATTTCCAAACGTGGCTAGCAAATGGCCAATTTTCAACACTGTTCCTTAAAACTCTATGCACTTCACATAGCATGTACTATAGGAAATTCCTTTCAATGATTCTCTGCAAAATGGCCAGGTGGATGAAAAGAGGTGGAAGCACTATTATGGGGACTTCTGCCTCACAAACTTGACATAATAATCATATAATGGGAAAACATATTTTTAACCTCTAATCCAGGATCTCCTAAACTGTTGAATAACTAAACAACGTCCATCCATTTTTCCACTACTCAGATTAACCGTATTAGGAATTCCTTACCTATTCCACATAATGTAGTGGAATAAGTGTGCATAAAGTGTGCATAAGCACTTTGCTTACCTCACTGACCAAATCTCCTGCCTTTTTGGCTTGCTTTATATTAAGACTTCCTTCTGTGATACACCCAGCTCCTTTCATCCACATCAGATCTGCCCTATACCACAGCTGTAGAGGAAAAGGGCATTTATTGGCATGGGTAACACAGGTACAATGTGAACATGTGCACGCTTCCCAGTTTCAAAGACATTGCAAAGACATTTTAAAAAGTCATAGTGCAAATCAAACAGCATCCATATGAAATGAGAATTAATGTCAAACTGGAAAAGTCTATAAACACTCATACTGCTTGTAACAGTTAAGCTGAGTATGTATCATCTTACATCACTCTGGAGCCCGTAGGCCTTCTTTGCCCATTTGGTCTTCAGATCTTCTGGAACCACTGTGTATTCATGGAGTCTCTTTCTATAATCTAAATCACTAGCAAGTGCCTGGGCCTTCTTAGCATGTCTCAGGTTTATCATATCCATAGGCAGATGGAAATGTGTCTTACTCTCCTCAAAATCTTTTTTGTAGGCAATCTAGAAAGAGAAAGAATGAAAATAATTCGTGTGTATCAGTGTGTTGCAAAGCCAAAGCTATCTTAAATCTTCATGTTTGTTTGGGTCCTTACGCAGATTAGGCAAAAAACACATGCAGCAATAAGGTCTTATGAGGGATCCACAAAACAGACTGCAGGATGAATTTTGCAGACTCTAGAGACATCTTCTCTACTACAGTACATCACACTTTTAAACTTACTTTTATCTGCTTGGAAGTTTTATGTAGGAGTGTTATACTGGGGTTTTAACAGGGTGTTATTTTCCTGCCCCAAAATAAGGACATCATCAACCCCAAAATTCGCCTTAAAATAGTTTTAGTAACTCAAAGTATATACTCCACCGGTAAAAAAATTTTCTTGAGAGACTTGTTTAAAGCAATATGATTTGCAATGTAAAATACTATGCAATCATTGCAGATTAACAAACGGAGTAAGGAAACCAATTTTTGCTAAACGCTTTCAAGAATTTCTTATAGTGAAAGCAGTGATAGGTCAGACATTGTTGCTGAAAGATTCATAATTATGAAAAACACCTTCTGAGTAAGAGAAATAAATAAGTTACCTCACTACTCATCTTGGCCACCTGCAGAGAGTGCAAAAGTCTTGAATCTTTGGTTCCAATTGCTTTTCCTTTTGTTTTTTCATATTCTTCTTTATACTTAATCTGTGAAAAAAAATAGTTTAAGTCAAAGAACATTCCCAACTACATACATTCCAAGTATGTTTTTCACTGGCGATTTGGATGGTAAAAATTTACAAGGGCTTAGTCTGATTCTCATTTCGTCACTTCAGATTTCCAAGATTTTCTCAGAAATTCCCAAAGGTGCAAGGCTGGTCTCATTTATGTTGTCTTTCACCTCATTCTCTAAGGCTCACTCCTCTGAGGTGGATATGCGTATAAACTTAAAGTCTTCCACTTAGCTAAATTAACTGGTTCTTAAAGCAAAAGATAAGAAATCAATCACGTAAAAGCCAAAGAAGGAATTCAAGATTTGACTTTCATAATGAGGTGGGATTTTGGAATCACCATCATTGCTGAACACCTTCCAGCCGCAGGAAACATTTCTTCCACTTCTGCCTCTCCACAAGTTACGAATCATTAAATAAGTTGTTTAAAAAGGGTTCATTTGGAAATTTTTTTATATACACGTTTATGTTAAAGAAGCCGACTAAAGGAATATGCATTCCCTTTGCAGTGGATGATAACAGTATTTTTGAGGCTATAAACAAAACAAAACACCAAATATTACTATGGGACGACCAAGCCATTGTTATTTTGCAAATTTTGCTTCCTTCTGTACACCTGTATTTAAAAAAATAATTTTCAGAGAGTAAATTTTCATAGCAGAGTCTGAGAAAGTTTCTAACTGTTCATCAGCCATTAAGAAAGATGGACAGCCAAATGCAGGACTTAAAATTACAAAGTGGACTAAGCTTTATTTCCCTGTGCTATAGCAATTTATATAGAAAATAATTCCTAGGTAATTAAATATAACATACATCACTGGCAAGATCCCTTGAAGTTTTGGCAGCAAGTAAAGGTAGAGAATCAAGTTTCATTTCAAAGCCCTGTCCCTTACTCTTCTCCCAGCCTTCTTTGTACTTAATCTGAGAAAGGAAAGACAGCAACAAGTGACTAGCACATAAACACACAAGATCTTCAAATGAACATGAAAATGACTAAGAGCAACACAGAAGTACAAATATGCTCAGTCCACAGACTGGAACCTTCTTAAGTCATAGTTCTTCATCATTTTGAGCTAATTAATTAGATATGGCCGAGTCAAGAATTTTATTCCTGGAGTTTAGAGGCACAATCCCAGAACATGCACCAATAGCTATCAGTTTTAAACAGGCATGGGGAGGGAAGGTTTTTCAAAAGTGCCTGTGCTTATGTCTACATACACAAATAGTGTAGATCAACAGGAGCTGATCTATAGGGCAGAAAAGCTGGTGCTCAGAATCAGACAATACGCTACTTATTTCAGGATTTTTCTTCCCCATCCACCAAACTAGAGCTAGTCAGGTCCCATGCACTGAATGCCTATTTGTAGCTGCAGCTCTTTATGAGAGCTACTGGAGAGTGTATTTCAGTTTGGGTGCATTCAAAAGGAATCCAACTCATGTGCTCTCAGATCACCCCACAATGTGAATCAAACACCAGCGAAGCTGGCCTTGTGGATCAGGAGATTTGCCTCAAAAGCACACTCATGAGCTGCACTGTATCACAAACGTAGATGAAATGCATGAGAATCACAAGCTTAACTTCAGAAAATTAATGGAAATTAAAGTACTAGTTAATGGAAGTTAAAGTGCTAGTTGTTCAAGCTCTTTTTCAAGGTTCCACTTGATATTCTATTAGAGCAGGCTCAAGTATGCCTTCACGCATACTATGCGTTCACCTAATAAGTATTCAGGAAGCCCTGATTTCTGAATTTGGCTTTTTGTATGGTTATTTTTTACTAGAATCTAACAATGAGTATGCATCCCAACACATTACAGCCACCAAGAGTGTTGCACCACAACATTCCACCAATGCAACTCAAATAAAACATAGGGGAAGAATACAAGGTATGAATATGCCAGGAAAAACCTGCAGGATGCCAGTTCAGAAGCATGAAAAATTATGAAACTGGTTCGAAAACAACAGTCATACCAGTAACAAGTCTGGAGTTTTCTTCTGGTTTAGCATTTATTTGTCTTATTGGGCTTTTTCACCTCCAAAACTATCCATAACAATGGAAGCCAGAAAAATACTTTAAAAATTAAATAGAAGTTAAACTTTTCCTGCAAGTGCTTGATTTTAACACCCAGGTCTCTAAGTATATCACTACATACTGACATGAATTATGCATGACAGCAACAGTGGGCTTGATCCAAGTTCACTGAAGTCACTGTATTTCTTTCCATTGACTTCAGTGGGCTTTGCGTTATTTGAACTGTGCAAAGGTTGGTTCTTCATAAAAATACCACCTTAGAAGCAGTTAATTTTTTGAAGTGAACACTGATTTACTAAGCAAATTCAAATCATCTGAAAAGGTCTTGAAAAAAAAGCCTAGAGTTTTCATTATATTTGAGATTGTACCCCTATCTATTCTGGTTACTATATTTCATGCTGTTTAGTAAAGACCGACGATAGACGCAAAATGCTTCCAGAAACAGTGTCGTCATCTTTACATTCATTTCTGTCTACTAACAGCATCATGAACACCAATATTTCCACATTGCTTGGCTTACCTCACTGTATAACTCAGCATTGGCTTTTGCCTTGACCAACTGAGGTATGTCCTGAGGCAGAGTGTAATTTGTCTTTGTCTTCTCGTACTGGGCTCGGTAGTTCAACTGCCATATATTGAAAAAGTCAACAACAAATTCAGTTATTTTTAACTTACTAAAATTATGACTGTTTCACTAATTGACTGGTGTTGAATTTCAGGCTATTAGTTTTATAGATACACTTATAGGTATGGCTGACATAAATATGAGCGCAATAAAGTAATTATAACTTTTCCCTAGGTGCTAGGAAGTAGAATAATTATTCTATAAATAGAATAGTTACTGATTATCTATAAATAGAATATATATTATTAAAAAACGTGCATTAATAAGTACACAGAAGATAAATCCCCAACAAAGTACACTAATAGAAATCTTAAAAATGGAGGAAAATATTAGATCTACTGGTATGCTTGCCACATTTTTGGAAGTGATTTCATTCAATCTGTATTCTCATTTTGGTTGTAAATCTGCTGATGAACTATCAAGAATAAAAACACTTAAGTGCTACAAAAGCTATGAAACAAAATTCTCTCATAATTCTAATACGAAATGGTGGCTAATGATGACAGAACTTACATCACTGAGCTGCTGCGCATTTATTTTGGCTTGAGTGATTTGTGGAGTGCTCGCAACAGAGCTGTACTTCAGCTTGTCTATGCTTTGCCTGTAGTTTACCTAATTTAAGATAAAATTAAAAAAAGATTTAATAAAGCAAAAAATATTCAGAGTGGAAAATGAGAAATTGAATAGACAAAGTGGTGTTAGCTAATACTCTGGATAAATCATTAGTTAAACCATAATAAATTGAGGTGAGGAAAAATGCTAGGATCTCTTGGATGAGATCTGAGTTAATGCTCTGAACATTTCCTAGTCTGAGGTCACAGTTTTTATTCCGCTTCAAACATGAACTTCATTTATAACCCGTCCCCCTCAAAACCACAAATTCTTCAAAATATGCAGTTTCAGCTGGTCCCCCAAAGTATTCCTATAAAACTGATATTCTTAACCATCACTTAGACTATTTTTACCTTTATCACACCATCTTTATACAGGAACATTGTAACTGTCTATTAAGAGGTCTGTCCAGCGTAATGCTGTGCAGAGCAAATGAACTCTCTTACACATTATCTTTACTGAGTTTTAATGCAATAATTAACCTCAGAATTTCCCTGTGTGGTAAGAGTTTTGTGTGGATGATTAGAGAAGAAAAATATGTATTTACGGTACAAAACCAGTCATTTTAATGTCAGCCACCGATTGGATTGGACCCCACTAAATTTCTAACACATTAACTTGGTTAGCAATAAAAAGATATAAAAGAAATATATTAAGTTCCAAAATATTGCAAGATAAAAAAATCTTACAGAAGCTTTCTTTCTAATCTGTTGCTGCCAAAGGACCCAGTGCTATACTGCAGGACACAATTATTATTCTCTGTAGGCCTTATTCATTGTAGGTAATCACCACTTTGCAAACACTGCAAATCATATTGCTTAAAATTAGTTTCTTAAGAACGCTTTTTTCCATTAAAGTGAGTATATTTCTAAAGACTTTGAGTTACTGAAACTATTTCAAGGCGAACCTTCTTATCTCAGGTATCCTCATGTAAACTTGTTCTTTCTGCCATGTCAAAAACTAGGAAAAAAGGCCTAAATTATCTCACAGGTCCAAAGTGATTGCGGTACTTAAAACAATTCATTTGCTTCTTTACAGAGACAGAGAGAATTTTAATTCCACAGAAAGGAATCACTTCTTTTTAACTCTTTCTTTTTAACTTTGTGTTTATTGCTATTCGTGATTATTCAGCATATGAGAGAGTTGTATGCTTAAAGTGTTCACAGTGAGCATGTTGATTATCAGTGAGCAGATGAGTCCTGAAACTGTTTCCAACTACTAGATGATGATCATGACTAGTGCCACTGAGGCTCTGTGGCCGATTGTGGATGCCTCCTCCCTGGAAGTGTTCCAGGCCAGGTTGGATGGAGCTCTGAGCAACTCGGTCTAGTGGAAGATGTCCCTGCTCATGGCAGGCAAGATGATCTTTAAGGTCCCTTCCAACCCTTACCATTCTATGATTCTATCATTCTATGTCCCAAACCCAGATGCTGACTATGAACTGTAGAGCCACAGGTAGTGCTGAAATGTTTAGAGTGGGTAGAACCAATTTGTACATTTTGGACATGAATTCATGCTTACTCTGAACTCTTTAAGAATATAGCGCTCTCACACACTAAGCAATCAAACACAACTTTACTTTTTTAAGCTTTTTCAAAGACAAAGCTGAAGTTGCTGCTGAAGAGGCAATAGTGCATTTTACAGCTGAACTATATCAAGTACTTCCTCAAAAATATCAGGGTTCTCAATTCTACCTCTTCATGCTACCATCTTTTTCTTGAAAGAGGTATTTAGGCACAGATAAATCTCATATAATTTTAATGGCCTCTCTAACGCATTTTGTCCCTGGTTTCTTGCAATTTCAATGGAAAGACAGGTTATACACATCTTAGGAAGTCAGAAATGCTCTGCAAAGATGCTGTTCTGTTCCTGTCGATATTGTAAGTAATGCCTGGTGACTGTGTCCCCAAGGGTAGACAAGATCAATCAAGCCTTTAATGCTTGTGAGAGATGAAAGTATGGTATCCGCTACAGTCTGATGTCCTCCATTTATCTGCAGAGCCCATATAACCACAGCAGTACACAAATTTCTTCACATTGTTCCATCAGTAACTCAAGCCCAAGCACAGAGGGCACCTCTTTCGCATGGGCCACAGGCATAAGGAAAGTTATGTGACCAATTAGTTCCCCTTCAGGGAATTCACGACTTCATCTCCCTGTCCTTTCAGTGCTTGATGCTGCCGTTGAAGCTGCCCAGGATGGTGACACATTGTACAACACAGACAGGGGATAGGGCAGAGCTCACTCATTTCACATCACTGTACAATCTCTGCTGAACTGAAGCCAGTGACAGGAGGTGGCAGCACTTTCTATCCCTCTGAGCCCTCTTGACTCCCTGCAATTTTTTGCTTTAACTTTGTTATCACTAGCTGTTTGCTCCCATGATTAAATCGTCATTTGATACATGCAATCTATCACAATCTCTCCTACAGAGAGATGATGAACCACGCAAGTCACAGGAAAAAAACCAATAAAATTATTTACATCTTTCAAAGGGACCAACTTCCTTGTTGTCTGATAAGAAGGAGTGAGAGTAGCTGGGTAATTGTAGTCAACACCGTCATGTTTGTAATCAGACTTATAGGCTATCTGAAACACAGGGAGAACAAAAAAAAAGAATAATTCTTTTTTTTAAGCTGTCATTTGTTTGAATAATTATCAGTCAAGAGGAAAGGAGAAACAATAATATTAATATTAAATGCAGGAAACAAAGTAAGTTCAATGTCATGAGTGACAAAGAAAATGAAATTATTTGCATAGTTTAGCCACTAATTGATTCTTTTTCAGCTCCTCAATTAATCCAATGCCAACAGTGGGAGCATTAACTTAACTTCCACCTATGACACATCTCTTTTATCTTTCTGCTTAGTTCCCAAGCTTCTTACAGATTTGTAAATAATGTACTTGAAAGAATGGTATGTAACAAAATAGCTTCTTGACTAACCCAGTAAATTAAACTGGAATCCAGAAATCTTCATTAAAGATTGTTTTTACAGTAAAGGTCTGACCTTGGGGGTGATGGCAAGCAACCTTCAGCATCCTACTGATGTCAAAGAAAACTGAAGGAGCTCAGTATGTTGCCAGATCACTGAATTTGCTTATTTTAACTTCTTCCTCACAGTGAGATATAAATCAGTACAAAACAGTTTCCAGAATGCCCCCTCTTCTCAACACATCTATCCTTCAGCTCCCCAGTACAATATGATCTAAAGTTTTCTATCAACATAATTCCGGAAAAAACCTAAAAACAAGAAAGTGACAACCATACAAGTGCGTTTAGACTTACATTGCTTGCCAAGCTGCCAACTTTCATGGCATGTAGCATTCTCTTGTCCATGCCAATACCTACATAATGACCTTTCATTTGGTTCTGATAGGTTTCTTTGTATTTAAGCTGTACAAAAAAAGCAAAAACACTCTGAGAAAATATATTTAGTTTTTCTATGAGTTTCCTTATGTTACCGCAATGAGACAAAATATTACTGCTGTGATTCTAATAGTGTTGCACCACTACAGAAACTTATGAGTCCACAACAACCTTGGTACTCTAAACAATAAAAACTTAAATCTCCTGTGAGTTTCCTGTTTTACAGTATGCTATTTACATATTCTTCAGATCACCTGGATGCCACATAAAGGAGATACCTCTACATTCTATTGCTGCATTTTATTTCATCAGAAATAAATATTAGAATAAAGTTGCAGGGAAGCATTATTTGCATATTAACAAAAGAAAAGATAATAATCTACCAAAACTGGACTGTTTTGGTGCAGCTTTCTCACCAAGCCCAGAGCAGCAAATTCGACAAGATAAATTAACCACTCTACCATGTCATCTGTGTGGCAAAAGATTTACACCTCCTGGATTTCAGAGAATGGTAGCAAGCAGTATAAAGCAAAATTACTCTTCAGTATCATGAGATTCAAGTGGTATAACTATTAATATTGATTACTTTCACACAGTAAACATGTTTGCCTCTGACATTAACTCCAGTAAAGTATCTTCTGCCTACCTTTCTAGCCAGGAACTGGATATGCACAATGAAATAAGTGATAATTATGATAGATAATAGCAACAACTGACATCTACTTGTCCAGATCAGCAGTCCGTTGTAAGTAACCTCTGTTCCACATATCACCATAGTTCTTTTCATAATCTTACATAAAATGAGCCCCAGTTATCTTTCAGGAGTGCCTAGGATAGGTATTGTACAGATATGGCTTAAAATCAGTTATAATCAAATTCCCAACACATGGTTATCTGCAGCACACAACGAGATAACTCATGATTCCAGCAGCTACCAGGTTAAGCAAGCCACATGAGGTACTGAAAACTTACATCACTGGTGAATTTCGAGATCTTGCTCACATTCTTGAATTGCGGAGTATCACAGTAGTTCATGCTGTAGCCTCTGTTGTTTCCGAGGTCCTTCTTGTACTCCACCTTAGTGAAAAAAATGCATAAGGGAAGAATGTGGTAAAATTTTAACCTGCTCTATCAAGTTCCTCCACACACCTTCTATTAGCCAGACCCACTGTTTGGAGATTTTGATACATGGCTTTCAGCAGATGACATACGATGAAAAATAATACGAAGATGATTTTCATATAGTCAGTTCTCATTTTATAGGCAAAAGAAATGCAATCAATTATTTCATTCATTTGGACCTCAACAAAGTGTATGAGACAGTGCCATGAGGAAAATTATTAACAAAACCAAAGATCTACAACAGAATTTTAAGGTGAGTGTGGAGCAAATGAAATCAGAAGAAACCATGGGTGATTGTCAACAGGAGGGATTGAACAGTGGGAAGTTTACCAGGAGAATTCTTCAGAGTAAGTTTAAATACAGAACTGGTTTAATATTTTCATTAAGTACCTTTCCTCTGAAGTAGGAATGTTGAGAGTGATATTTAAAGGGGTAATAGAAATGGCACTAAATTCAGCAATGTAGAGGTTAATATACATAGGGAGCAGTCATAACAATTTCAGCTATAAGATCTCATCACCTGTAAAGGCTAAGAAAGAGAAAATTGTTCATATGTAGGCTGACCACAGAAAGATGCCAAAGTAACAGAGCCATGAAAAAGGCAAACGCTGCTCAAGCCAGGAGCAAGACGAGGCTTTTGAGCAGGCACTGGGAAGTGCTTGTGCTATGTACCAAATTCCAGCAAGACCTCATCAGGAACTTCTGTACTCTTACAGTCATTCCTGTTTAAGGAACATGCACTCAGCCTGTAACAGCTGCAGTGAAAGACTGTGAGAGATGAGAAGAATTTGGCTTGCTTAGTCTAGGAAAACAAAGGCAGAGAAGAAAATTATATCCATTTGTAAATATTCCAGAAAGGTAATCATGCAGGCAGAAGAACTTTTTAAACTAAAGGGCAATGTTGGCACAAAACACAATAGTAATAAAGTGGACAGGAATAAGCGTAGGCTAGAAATTAGAAGAAGAGGATTATATTATACTGTGCTGAAACAGCAGGAGCCAGGAATCATTGGCCCAGGAGGTCCCTTCCAGTCCTACTTCCAGGGGTTTTTCATTATTGAAGGTTTTATACTTTGACATCTCAAGAGTATAAGTTTTTAAACTGCCATGGGGAAGCTCTAGAAACTCACATTTATTAACAGCTTTATAGCTGATATGACACAATAAATAAATTAATAATTCAGAATCTACTGAGAATTCCTTAGCAATCTTCCCTTGCCAAGTAGAAGAATAATGCATTATCAGTCTTTCACACGATGGAAGAAAACAGAAACCTGTATTAACAGAATGGTACAAATTTTGTCTCTGTCGGTGTTATTTTTTAATTATCAGCAGAACCTTCCTTTAAACACTCTAAGGTACACACCCAAGTCATCCTAAAGCATTTACAGTTATAACTTCACAGCACATTAAGAACACAGTTCAGGGGTTTTCTTGAGATTTCTGTGCTTCTTGTGGACAGATTCAGAATTTCTCTTTTGGGGTTAGTTTCCCATACTTTCATACAGATCATTGGAAGTGCCAGATAACAGCACCTGAAGATCTGTCCTTGCACCTTCTTCTCCAGTTACTGTGCTACATACAGATCATTTTTGTTACATACAGGGCAACAACAAAAACAGCTTTTTATATTTGTAGTCCTTACTCATCAGAGTAACAAATGTTTTTATGAGCTGATCTCAAACTTGTTAACAGATCAATTCAACCCCTTACCTCGCTGACAAGCTTGTTAACACTTTGGGCTTGTTTAAGGACTAAGTTGTCTTCAGCTGTTAGGGAGTGAAAGTGAGCTGCACCTTTCATCTTGGAAAGATCTTTCTTGTATTTTATCTGAAAAGAAGTAGGGAAAATTATAAAATAGATATCTACCTTTTCACCACTGCTATTTAGACTGGCTTCATGAGTCGGGATAAGATTTTTCCTATTCTTGCTTTGATAAGCAAATAGAACTTGCCAAGCTGAAATACTGCAAGTTGTTACTTCTGAAATAAACCACGTATAAAATCACAGCCCTACCAATCCCTGTCAAGCCACTTCACTAGACAGCATTATTTTTAATCCATTTTTTATGTAGCTTGAACAGCACTGGCTGTTGTTCATAGCTTGAACAGATAACTAGCAGATTCTTGGCTAGTGACTGGTTCGAGCTTGTGTGCTCTTCTATTACTGAAGTTAATTCTCAGTACTTTAATTTTAGACTTCTAGTCAGAGAATTACAGATAGTCATCAAGTGCTCTGCAAACTCTTCCTTTTGTAGAAACCATCTTTTTAAAAAAGCTGTATGTTTTTGCACTTACAATGTTTTTAAGGGAATTGTATTTCTCTACCAAATCAAGATTAGAATACGGGATCTGTTAATTTGATTTAGACATCACGTTATGGACTTAAATTTGGCTCAGATGCTTGAAGAGACATAATAGATCGGTCTTTTGTCAAACTTTGTCCAGCAAAAACCCTGTTGGGAATATATTTCAATATTTCTTGCATACAAGGAGATGCTTATGTTCTTCACCTTACGTTACTGCTTCAGAAATCAGATCCATAATGTACAAAATGACAAATTATTTTAAATGTGCTGAAGTGCAAAGTGTTTGGAGTTTTTATTTTCCAGATCTGAACACAGTTTCTCAGGCGTTAAAGATATGAAGCAGCTTGGTAAGTACTCTAGTGTGCAAACATTACTGCCATGAACCCACCCTTCTCCTTGCTCCAGGTATTACAAATTAATAGGGAAACTACTGACTGTTAACATTTTGAAAACCTATGAAACTGCCATCTTTCTATGGAAAGGTAAAATATTTCATGTTTAAACAGAGGATCACTGAGTTTGTCATCAAAAAAGGGACGGGTCACAGAAGACTTCAGGTTTTTTATATCGTCTCAGTCATAAGCTCAAGTAACAGAATATGACTGATCCTTTCACTCTAATTTACTGCTAGTGTCTAGTCCAGGCTAGTACAAGCTGAAAGACTCAACCGTCTGTCAGCTCCCCAGAAAACAGTCTGAGCCCACCAGCCCAGACAGCTCCATGGCGGACAGGTGTCCACACTACAAAGGTTGTCACTTGCAGGAACCCTTCACAGCAGCCACAAGGCAGTGACCTACATACTGACCCATTTTTTGTCGCTAGTATAAATGGTGTCCTCAGATAGGACTGAGGCTCTTTAATCGGTGGGCTGCATGCAAGAATTGCACATCACCACCTCTTTTTACCTATTCTTTAACTTACCACCCAAAACTAAAAATCCCCAGCCTAGAAATAAGCTCAGTCTTGTGAAGGGACAGTGTCATACTCTATGGTTTCTTTTCCTCTATACGACTTGCTTTGCGCTAGAGGCATGATACATCAAAATATCAAAACCAGTTCAGCTCATTCATCCTCCATTTGTTCACTACTGGGAATACCACAGTAGTCCACAGGATGATTAAGGCTGTTGAAGGTTTCATTAATAATACAGGTGCAGATTTGCCAGGAGGGTTAACCTAACAGTAGGGATCCCCATTAGTTGCTGCATCCACCTCTTCCCTCATGCAAGTTAGAGCTATGTCCCCTTCTATTAATGGATATTATTAATCCCCCGAGCCATACAGTTCCCAGCAACGCAGTGAAATGTCATTGTTGTTTACTTCCCAAGTGTAATTTTAGCATTCTCCTCCCAGGCACTGCTCTGACAAACTGCTGGTTTTAATTGTTTATGAATTGTATTGATTCAGGTTTCATACTTACATCACTTGCCAATTCATTTGCTTTCTTGGCATTTTGATAAGCTGGAGTGATCATAGCAGGAAAACTTCCTTTCCCTCTGCGTTCCTCATACTCTTCCACATAATCCTGAAGAAATTTCAGAATGTTTACTCATCATACCTGAGCAGCTGGGGCCATGGGTGATTTTACAAAGGCCCATAGACCTTGTTGTTATGAAAGTTCATTGCTTCATTTTATTTTTATTTATGAAAAAGAGAATAAAATGACCAACTGCAAGAGTAAAATCATCCATTAAATTAACTGTGCCTGTAAAATTACTTGTGTTGCACTGCAAGAGAAATTCAGGTAGCAGTTCGCTGTGGTCAAGATAGCATTCAAGTATACAGTGATATACATCCTGCTAATCTCACCCCTGTTCTTACAGACATGATATCTGCTAGCTCCACTCTTTGTCAGTCTATGTTTCCCTGGAAAACTATAAAAATATCTAACAGTTTGGGTAGCCAGGAGGTTTGCTTAAACTTTCCAAGTTTAGCATAGGGTCAGCCTTCCTCTGTGATGTGAGAGAAGTCTCTCAATCTCTCCATAGCCATTTCTTACATCATAACTGATCAAAAATAATATTTCTCTAGTGCAGTGATATATTTTGAAGAGGGATTCATTAATGAAGCAGAAATATCTAGATGTTAAAGTGGTAAACTCCTTAGGGAATCAAATCACAAAATGCCATTTGCTTGATTTAAAAAAAACTATTGTTGTGGAATTAATACTCTTAAATCTATCACTAGATAAGTTTACATGTAAATGTTTTACAATCCAAAAAGGTTTTTGATAAGTTAATAACAAAATACTGGAGCTTTTCTTAAAATGTTAATAGACAATGCCCATGCCAAAGCTTTCTATGGGAAGATAAGGGGAGAATACGGTTAGTATACAAACAAGTAAGAGACAGTGTAATGTGTCTTCTCTGTAATATTCTAGAAATCGTTTGCAGTAAAGAGCTAGTTTAAGTGAAAAAAAAGAATCTGTGGCATGTCAAAAATGTCATGGAGAGCTGAGATAGAAAGGACTATAAATATTTGGGGTATCTCTCTTGTGACTTCTCAGTGCAAAAGAATCCATTGGGAGTCATATTGTGCACCATCAGTATCACATGATAAGACAGGTCATATCATAAGTTTGTGAACAATAGAATGTAATTATAGTTATTGCATCTAAATTATTCTATAAACTGGCACAGAAAATTAAAAATATCCTTGAGTAATCAGCTTTGTTATTTTTTTTAAATGCCATCCATGAGTCTGAATTCTTCATACTAACTTGCCATTTTTTTCTTCTTCCTCAAATACAGTTTTATATAATTTCTAATATTGCTCATATTACAAAACAGTATTTTCAAAGTTCCAGATAATTGATTTTATTCACTTCTGAGATTTCTAGACACTAACAAAACAGATGTTCAGCACACAGGAATTTTACAGTAAGATTCCTTAAATTGTCTCATCTAATATATTTATATCTGTATGATGTACCCTCATGATCTTGATAGCTAGATATCTAATCCCTTAACCCATGTTGAGTCATGCTTCACTCAGAAAGATCCATTAAATTCAGTGGCGGTACTTTATCTGAAAAAAAATATCAGAATCCAATCTGTGAAGATTAAAACTCAAATTAAATTTGAAGTCTATAACTGAAGTTTCAAAGATACTTTCAAAGAAAAAAAAATTAATTCTAAAGATAGCAGCATTCTAATGCTTGAAAATGCAATTAGTACTTTTTCAAATTCATTTAATTTGTTTATTCTTACTAAAACTTGTAGCAGTTCAAAAGACAGAAACTAATTGAAGGCTTCACTGCTACATATTCTAAACCCATATTCTCAGGGATGGTTTGCTTTTCACACATTACAAGATGTAGGTTTGGACAAGAAGTGAAGAAACGTAAAACTGTCAGATGTCTTAGGACAATATATTCCTTGTTCCTTCATTTCTCCAAAGTACATGGGTCTCATGAGGTGATAGGATGAAAAACTTAACACCCACCATACAGTTTTACTTATACAAAACCCTTATTCGATTTCTTTCAAATACCTTTAGCTGTATTCATTTCTATTTAGCTGTACTATTTCTCTAACTTATTTGGCATAGAACTTTGGATGCATTTTGGAACACCACAAAAATAACTGCATTCCCTTAAAAATTAAATAAAAGCAAAATGAATGTCACAGACCAAAACAGAACTAAAGCCTGTTTGGTTCCACCACTGCAGAACTACAGCTTGCCAAGCCTGCAATACCACTTTTGTAGAAGAGCTGAAATCTAAGAGATCATGCATGATCTTCAGTGCCACTTGAACATAGAGCTGCAAAGCTTCTAAGATTTCTGAAAATACTGGCAGAGAAAAGATGCTTAACTATCTACTAACTTTCTACCATTTCACAGCCCTTTCCCTTTTTCTCCTAAGTGAATTTATGTTTTCTTTCTCACGGAATGGGAAAGTTTCCACAAGGAAACACATTTCAGTGTAATACATAACACCGCAATAGAAATGTATGGTGCATACAGGTACACAGACCAAATTTGCCAAGGTAAGGCTTACCTTTTGGAACAATCCTACCATAAGGATCATGCAGTGACAGTGCATGCACCCTGTAGTCTCACCTTGTAAGTGCCAATGCCAAATATATTACACACTCCAAGCATGCTGCTGCTGCACACCATCTTTTCCTTTGAAACCTTGCTTTCTCATACAGGAAAGCAAAGTGAAAACAGGTCTCACTGCAGTTGCTAAAGTCTTGAACAATCAGCCATAGTAACGATCAACATCAGCATGGGTCTCTCTCGAATGTTGCATACCTGGCCATATTGATCCACAGTTTCTCTTGCAAAAGTAACATCTGTTCCGGCTGTATGGCTGGCTTTTCCCTTGATCTCTTTTTCATATCTTTGATGATACTTTACCTAACAGGAAGAAAGAAAATGAAAAGAATTATCTGGATGAGATCAGGCTGGTGCACAGATGCTGCATAATAAATAATAATCAACAACACACATATGTTGACAAGAAAAGATTGTCAAAATTCCCATTGCCACCAATCTACAGAAGTCAAATATGTGACTTCAAGATATAAAAATAAAAACAGTGGTGTACTTTTTAATAATGCACTAGGAACATGGGACTTGCCATTTCAACCCAGGCCATTAGTTCAGCATGTTCAGTACACTCTGCTTGTCAGTGGCTAATGTCTGACTCTGCAGCAGGTTAAAAAAATAGCCCCAATTGTAACGTAATCTCATGGTTACCACAGAGTACTTTTTTTTTACCACAGGGTCATCTGAATGCCATTAATAAATGGACTTGTTTCTGAAAGATGCTGATCTCCCCAGTGATCAAGGGAATTTTAGGCAATCAACCTTCAAGTTTAGACCAAGATTCTCACTACCTTTGCTGAAGTCAAAATGATGCCTATAGCCTGATGCTGCCCTTTAATCACCATGTGTGTTTGCTGACATAAATGAAGGGTTTTCCACAGATCAAGGACAAATAAAGACATTTAAATGTTTTAGAGTCATTTCCTTTTGCTTTCAAAACTACAGATCTCTTATTTTCCTCAATGACTCTTCATAATATTTTATATTCACTTCCATTGAGTGAGCAAAATATGTTATCTTCTCCAACAAAAAGAGCTTTCCTTCCAGTATTCACTACAAAACACAATTAACTGTACATTTTTAAGCCATACTCATGTCTTTTTACAATGCTTTCTAAAGAATAGAGGGGTGTTGTGATTTTCTTACGTTTGGAGAGGAAAAGAAAGCCAATAAAGATCAGTACACTAAGGCTTTAAAAAAAAAAAAACCCAACAGTAAGGAGAGTAAAATGAGTGGAATAGAAAGCTATATTTATAAATCTATAACTGTGTCAAACGTATGCATGTGTTTGGGTGTGTGTGCATAGGTGTGTGTATATACTTTATGTATATAATTGCTATTCAAGAAGCTAGTTTCCTGCGTTCACAAAAGTCTCATCCTGCAACAGCACCAAAGAAGGAATAGAAGAAGGAACTGCAAGGACCCACTGGGAGCATGGAAAGTCACGGCAAAGCAGAGCTCCACAAACACAGCCATCCTCTGATATAAGGTCACCCAGACATATTGTGGCTGTGTAAATCAGAGCTGCACTTCAGCCCCTCTGACTCATACTAGGTCGGGCAGAACGAAATCAAAGACCTCCAGCTGACTCCTTATCTTCCATCTCAGTTGTATGCAACAGGAGGCTGAGTAAAGGGGATGCTTTTTCCCACTAAAATCCAGTGTTGATTCATAAATAAAATGTCTAGTTTCCTCTTTGTACGTAAAACTCAACTCTGCCCCTGCAAAAGACAATCACTTGAAAATCTCTGTATGAAGTGCACTGCTAGTATAACTCCACAATGCTCGTGGGATTTCTGCTGGAAAACATTTTAATCCAAAATTTGTGTGAGAATTTATTCTTTTTTTCCCCAAAAGAGACCTTGCTTTGGACACTTACATCACTGGCTAATTCATTCGCTCTCTTGGCTATTTGGTAAGCTGGAGTGATCATAGCAGGAAAGCTGCCTTTCCCTTTCCGTTCTTCAAAGTCTGCTGTGTATTTCAACTGTAAAAATCCAAGACAGTTCAGGAGTAATTAGATCAAATGTATCTTGATTGCACACATAATCAATTCTCAAAGTTGCAAAGTCAGGCATTTGATGGCTGTCATCCGCCAAAAGGAAGATGAACCATGAAGTCTGAATCTTTACAATGTAGTCCTTAACTACATGATCACATATCTTCTGCAGGACCTCTGTGCCTCATTCAGGGTATAGGATGGATCACAGTTGTTTAAAGAAAATAATAAAGTTGCCTGCAAGATGCCTGCTTTATTTATATTAGAGTCGGGCAGCTTCCTTTTTTACTTTGCATGGCACCCAGTTGCTGGGTATAAAACAGCCTAGTTCTCTCCTTCAGTTCTGACAGCCAGCTAGTCCCTAAAATGGCCTAGAACTGAATATGGTCTTTATAACTGGAAGTATTAAATACTTAATGGTAAAATGTATCAAGAATATTTTAAGGTAATACACATTTCAAGAGTCTGCCTTTCAAATATTAATTTTTCACTTTTCTTTATGTTCATGTTTTTAAGTGAATAATAAATGTTGTCAAAGCAACTTGTGGAGTCATAAAGAGGTCAATCTATTTTGTTTCACTTACATCACTTGAAAGCTGTCCTCCAACCTTTGCATGAAGTATGTCTGGAGTGTCTACAACAGAGGTGAACTTTGAAACTCTCTCTTCATGTCCCCGCTTATATTCTACCTGAGGGAGAAAACATATAAAATACGTATTACAAACTATAAGCAGCAAATATGCATTTTCTATCAGAACGCTTCAAGAGAAAACAAGCAACAGCAGTGATAACGATCCCCGCTGTACAGTCAAGCTATCCGTATATTTAAGTCCCAGCTTCCTTACAGTGAATGTCAGAAGCAGACAGAAATGGAGCCAGATAATCAAATTTTCAAATGATACTAGATTATTTGAGCAGAACGTTTGATTAAAGTATTATGAGAATAGTCATTAATGGCCCAAAACACTAAGATCATATTGCAATGACAACGCAGACAGTGTTTGCAGAAAACAATGCAATACTTTAAAACCATTTCTACAGGATAGATTTTTACTTGATTGTTTTCATTTGAAATGTTATTTTTATAAATAAGCAATTTTCTGTGGATATACTTGAAGTAGCTTGTGTACTAATTAAATTCAGTATTACAGTATTTTTATTCAATATTATAGTATTTAACTTCAAATAAAAAAGAAAGTGAAAACCATCAGATGAAAATAAATAGACTAATAAAGTCATAAAGTGAAAATAAAGGTAATGAGTTAAATAACCATTTTAGAGTGATTCACAATCTCTTTCAGGTTGTTATAAATTACGGCAAAAGCTGCTATGTCTTTCAGGAAGTATCTATATTGCCTTTTATCCCATACGATTGTCTTCCCAAGCCAAGTACTTTGTTAACCCTGCTTCATGCATCATGTTAAAGCTTTCTCACTTTGTAAAATTAACTATACAACAATTATTCATCATAGAACCTACTGTCCAAAATGAATGGCCTAAGCTCAGGATTCTCCAAATTCATAAGTCTAACATACATTTAAAAAAAATGCGACTTACATTACTGCTTAGTTGGGTGGCTCTCTTAGCAGCCTGATAACCTGGAGTGATCATAGCAGGAAAGCTGCCTTTGCCTCTCCGTGGCTCATATTCTTCTGTGTATTGAAACTAGAAAATGAACATTTTTTGTTTTGTTGTTACAGCAGAACCCATGGAGTTTAATGTGATTCCTCTTTTAATGCCTGCTTCCTAAAAGTATGTATCACTTTATTTAAAAGTAAACAAATTAAAGAATTTATACCTTATATGTTTGCTAGGTAGAAATATTTCCTGCGTACAACAGAGAACATTCCCCATTCATATCAACTATTCACAGGTAATTGGCTGTGTTGACTGGGTCACTAACCCATTGTATGTGCATAGACAATCAGTCATAATTCAGAAGTGATTTTCATCAGACATGGAAACACAGTCAATAAAAGTCTATGGAAAATTGAATGCATTTTCTACCATGAGTTCTACTCTGCTGAGGGAAACACCACTGCTTGCTAGATCAGGATATAATCAAGGTCAGCTGAGCTATCATTGGTCATAGTTGAAGTCCTTCTCAATTACATAAACATATAAATGGATGATTTCCAGCATAGGCAATAGCACTGTTATTTGACTTTAATCATTTACATGGTTAAATATTGTTATTGACACAAGTAAACACGTCAATCTCTCCTTTGGTAACATCTTACCAAAGGTTGGCTTTGATGCACTGGTAAGTGTTCAGAATACGATAGCCCGTGAAAATAAAGCTGTTCCAAACATCATCCTACTTACATCACTCAAAGTCTTCTGTGCCTGTGTTATCCTGACCATCTCAGGATCTGGGATGGTTCCCGAGTACCACGACTTTCCCTCCTCATAGGCAGCATAGTAAGCATTCTAGAAAACAAAAATTAAATAACTACCAATATTCACCAATGTTTTAATGCACAAAGAGCTGATCTGACAGAAAAAAATGGAAACACAATGCTGTGAAAGTGAAATTTACTCTCTGTAGACATACAGCACAAGGCCTGCACTCCACATACCTTTAGAATACCAGGGCAGGGCTTGTGTAACAAGAACTGACATCAAGATGTCAGGATCTAGGAACCTGGAGTGAGACTCAAATAACTCCCCCTGGGAATCAGACCACTTGTTGTGAAGCTTCAGTGTCAGTAGAAAGAAGACACATTGAGTATGGCTGTATGTGCAGCAGTCCAAACAGCTAACTGTGTACACTCTTCCTTCCTCATCTTCTGATTCTCACACCCTAAGCTACAATCAAGCTATGCCACCTTGAAAGGCTTAGCCAAAAAGAGAAGCAATGTCTTTTTTAGCACTGAAATACTGTGAGTAAAACCCTAACAATCAGGACTTCCAAGGCTGATCCTTGGTCTTCTGCAGGCTTGGAGACTTGAGGCATATTTCTTACCTGGGTGGCCAGTTGTTGGGCTTTACAGGCAGCTTCAATTTCTCTGGACCTTACATCCCATTGAAAGACTGATTTGAATTGTTCAGCCTCTTCTCGATATTTTATCTAAAATAAAATTGACCTTGTATTAGTAACTTGATAGTACAGACTAACACATCCCCTTCTTCAGAAAGGAACAGAAGGGAGACAAACGAGGTGAACACAGTGTCTACTAGGCAACTCTTCTTCTCATCTATCACACACTGACACCATCAGACAGGTGGCTGTGGGGCAAATTACACCAGGGAATCATCATGTAGGCTTTTGCTGTGTTCGTTTTCAGCTATGTCAGTTCCTTCATCTTCCTCACTGCAAAAATCATCAATATCAGCACAACAGGAACAATGTAACTGCATAGAACTAATTCTATGGGTAGCAGCATCAACACAACTCAGTTTAAGATGATTTACTTTAGTCATAATGTTTACATGTGTCTATGTGTTGGATCTCCAATTGCTACAGACCAGCCCAGTTTTCAGCGCCAACTAATAATTCCACCCTAAAGACACTTTTATAGGTGATATGAATGCAGAAAACAAGGGACTATGATAAGCACACCTGATCCCCCAAAACTCCACAGCCCACAAGAAAATACCAACGAACTTCTGAGAGCTTGCAAAACTCCCCGTCTTTCCCTCCTTCTCCCTCTTTACACCAACACCACTTAAACCCTGCTTAGGTACAAAAAGGCCACATAGCCTTAGCTCTATGCCATGCAAAGACTATCTAAGTAGTTCCTCCATGCCACCCATTCTTGGCAAAGGAGTTTTCATGGAAGAGAAGACTGCATTTAGCCCTAAGGTCAAAATTCTACCTTCTAATCCATGCCCAGCTTCTACCTAAGATTTCTGCTATTACTGGAGCTGCACATCTGTAAAGGAGCAGCATATTAGACCTGAAATCTGGAATGAAGTTCTGAAAGAATAATTCAGTCTTTAGATAATACTTTTGGGGAAATCATCTATGACAATTGAAATCCCTAAGAAATTTTAAGCAGACCATACCAATGCAGCATTAGATGAAAGAACTATTACCTGGTGGGCAATAGTCTACTCTCCTATTTCCCTGCACAGTGTCCACGAAGTATCATGACTGTGTAAATGTAAATGACTACTCTATTTAGTTCTGGGTCATCATCTTCCTACTGTTACTTTTATCATGACAGCATACAGAAATCCAGCTGAAATCACAGCTGTTCTATAACTCATTCTACAGATGCCAAAAATAACAGTCCCTGTCCTGAAAAGTGTGAAATCTAAATTGATTTAGATCAGACAGAAAAATCATTGACCATGTGTATCACTATTCCCATTATATAAATTTAAGTACAGAGGTACAGAGGGATGAATGATTTGTCTGTTCACACAGAAATTCTGTGTAGAGGGAGTGAGCTGAATTTTTATCTCTGCATTCGAGCCAGTGTCTCAACATAAGTGTTGTGTGAGAACATCATGTTAGGACTGAAGAAACATGTTACATTTTCTGCATGAGAAATAAACCTCCCTAAAAAAGCCCAATAAACTGCAGTAGCAACTGAAATATTTTCCCAAGCTAGCATTATTTTATACATTTACCAATGAAAAAGTTTTCCTGCATTCAAAATTTCTACAGAAGTACGCCCTTTAAAGAAGTACTGCAGAATCAGCTTCTTTATTACCCTTAGCAATTTTCTCTCTGGAGCGGAACCTCATTATGTGATTGAAAAGGACAGAAGGTGCATTAGGTATAAGAAACAAGGGAAAGCGATCTTTGAGCTATAATTTGTCTGGCGTGTATATTCACATGCACTGGAAGCATCAGAATCTCATATCACTGCCTAAAACCAGAAATAGAACCTGTAGTAATCCCAAACTCATTCCTGACCAGCTCTGTCACACACAGTTTAAAGTAAGTGTGATAGTCACTGCTAAAATAGTTACTGCCTATGATTTTGCAAAAACTGATGCATAAAAATACTGTACAAAAATGATACAAGATACAGCATCTGATAAAGGCTATTAACGTACATCAACATTTTACAGCTAATACAGAACATCAGAATGAATTTAATACACTATAATCTAAGAAATACTACTTCCTTCTTTTATTTTAATGATGGCTAATCACATTGAAACACTGATTTACTTAGTTATGCAATGAATAGTACTATTTTAGAGTGTCAAAAGACATGACTTGCAAGAAAACAGTATCACACAATGAAGTGAGATAGCTATCAATTATCGACTGGTTCTGTGTTTCTCATTTCGTGAAATTCTTAGAAATGCAAGTCTGAACCAAATGTATCTGGAGGAAAACAATGCAAGACAGAAAAGCAAGGCATTTGAAAAGAAAGCAGACTTTGAGCACCCCCAGAGGTCTGCCGGGGCACAGCAGCCTTTCAGAGGACAGACGCAGTTACAAGCACACGGGAAGCTCTTCCATCCTGAACGCCTTAGGAAAACATTTTCAGCAAAACCATGCAAAATGCCCTGGACTTGATGTTTTCTCACAGAAGGGAAATACCATCTCAGGTTTGTCAGAAACTCTCGACAAAGTGTTTATGAGAACTTTGCCTACATCCTACTGAGACAGAACTTATTTTTTGTTTTGTGCCCTTTAGTATCAGTTTCAGAAAAGATCATACGGCAAGTAGGTCGTTGTTGTTTCAAATGCCCGTGTAAGCCCCCATGATTTAGTTACTAAGTTTACGTAGCTCTGGGCAGTTTATGTGAACGATGCTTCCTTGTAGATTATCAGATATGGCGGGTGAAAAACTGCTATGCTTTTTTCGTTCTGAAAGTAGAAGCAAATTCAGATCTAACCTTTCTTCCTCATGAGTGAATGCATTTTAAAAATTATGATTCAAACCCGGGCTGAGATATTAATGCTCTGAAAGAACACAGGAAGGTAAGTAAAGAATATATCTCTACATTATGTAAAGAATACATTTGTAGAACAAGACATGAATATGACATCAAAATGTAAGATGAAGCTAAACACGTTTGGCCCTCAAGCTTCTTACCTCACTTACCACTTCCGACAGTTTTTTTGCATTTATATTTATTGGTGTCTCAAATACGCTTGTGAATGCATTGTTTTTTGGATTATGCCTAAAAAAGGAAAGGGCAAAAGGATATTAGGAAGGTACCAGACAGCCCACCAGAAAGGTTGTCTCTGAGCATTCAAAAACACAATATCAGCCTCCACCCCTCTATACATAATTTTTCCCCCACTCGCACACAGATCTCAGATTACATTCAAGTTATTATTGTATGGAGTAGGTGCCTAGAGCAAAATTAATTTTAATGATCGTCATATCAATGCTGTGTTTCTAATAACAAAAGAGAATAATAGAATAAAAAACAACTGTCATCTCTCCTTTTTCTGCTGACAAATTTGACAGGAATTGATCATTATAAAATAAAAACTTCCTAGAACAAACCAACTCCAAAATCTGCATTTTCTGCATTTTCCTGATGATTAGCTCAACCTTGTTAACTCTTCACCACTGATTTGCAAAGCACTGAGTATTATGGTTGAGTTTATTTTCTTCCCACAATACTGAAATGGAACTTAATTTGGTATCTTTTAACACTCTGGACAAATGAGGAAGCTTTATACAGAGTAACAAGATTATCCCATCATTTGTGAGTCACGTAAAAAAATCCAAAGATATGCACAAAGGCACTAACAATCCATAATTTCACATCACACATGGGACCAGGCTGAGTCCAAATGGTGATCAAATGACTTGGCATTTTCCACCATTGCTTTTTTAAAAAAAAAGAAAAGACACTTACGCTTGACAATAAGGCTTTTTCTCATGGCTAACAAAGTTGTTTACCGTTAGCATCATCTGGCATACTTCACAGTGAAAACAGGCTTTATGCCATGTCTGGAAATAGCATAAAACAGAAACCAAACAGACATGATTTGTATTTCATTATTATTCTGTTGAGTTTTAAATCTCAGTACCGACCCTTAACATTCATTTAATGAATTTGAAGAATTCTTCTTCAAATATATGCCTATTATTAACTTATTTCAGTTCTAAACCCAGTTATGAGTAAAGAATTTCTGGAACCAAGAGATTTGCACTGTGTTAATAGTGCCAATCTATACATTTATTATAGTCCAAAATAAGAAAGAAAGAGAACTGACCTGATCTATGCAGTTAATCTTCTCAGCAGGGTAAACCCCATAGCCACATCTAGCACACGGCTGCACATTCATCTTGAAATCCACAGAGTGAAAAATATATAGGTTTATACAAAAGGTTCAAAGAGTATGAAAGTGACTTTTTGGCCTGTGCAAAGCACACTGTAGACACTCCAGTCAAGGCCTTTTGCTGTGGTCAATGGCTCCCATTAAAGCTCTGAATTGAAGTCTGTTGCTCCGTTTTCTGACCTTCTGTTTCAAAGTCAGCTGCAGGCTGGCTTTTAAAGCCGCCAGTTAGTAAGAGTGGTTATTTTGGCAACTGTGTCAGTGCGTAAGGGAGGGTAGCAATATCTTTCTCTAAATAGAAGAATGAACTCACAGAAACGAATCATGTCCATGTGAATGTTAGAGCCTGATCATTTAGTATTTCAGTTTTGCTGTAAAGCTGGTTGTCATAAGCCCGGGATGAAAAGTTTATACAGGAGCAGCAGCAATTTATCATGGTCTCTCCTCACCCTGATATACAGCAAGTGATCTCATGGGGGGTTACTCTGTGTTTAGGAACAGCCTCATATTAGCAGGACATACCACCAGCGACACAGGCCAGAGACGGGTTTCCAGCTTCCCAGCCCTTTGTTTGTCTAGAAGAGGCACACCGCCATTGTCCCAGCCAAGTCTTGATTTTTTTCCCTTGGTGCCCGCTTAGTTTCACCTTCTACGTTATGGGCAGCAGAGCCAAGCGCACTCATTTCTCCTGTGTTTCTGTTGCATCAACCTACCACTCCATTTCCAGGTGCAGGAGCACACACAGAGAAATGGGCAGAGCTTCTTTTCTCAAAGAGTTCTAAACATGATGGGTTCAAATCCAAACATCTATCTCCTACAGGAAAAATTTCAGAAAGGAACCATTTACTTTTGAATAGAATGAACAAAGCAGCTATTTAATAGTGTTCACAAAGAGCAGGCTGGCATAGATCAGAATATAAAATCTTCTTAGCTAAACAACAATAAGCAATTATCGTGCCAAATATTAGGATTCAAGGAAGTTACGAGGGCTGTGAAGTCTGCTCTGAACAAAAGAAACTATGAAATTCTACCAGCTACAAATGGTCAGGATTTGAGATTTACATTTCACCTAATCATAATACCTCTAGCTGCAGGGCTCCATAACCTTAGGACACAGCTAAAAGCTATCTCAATCCAAGTAAAAGTCTACTCAGTTGTCCATGCATCTGCACCACTTCCCATGCCTGCAGCAGTCCTGAGATATTGCTAAGCACTTTCCTTTTCTATAAATTACATGCAATTCAATCAAAATAATTTCTGTATAAACTTTCTGGGTATGCTTAGGGAGTCTCCTATTCATCGTTCTATGGAGATAAGCAGTTCTGCTTAACTTATTATTACTGCTTTCACTGAACGCTGACAATGTACTGGCACGGCGTAGTGTCAGCAACTGGTGTGCTGAAAATAGAGTCTCTAATCTGCAGAGCAATGGGTATGGCACAAAGTCCTGAAAACATTTGAGGCCTTTCAAAGTAAATAATTAATATCAATATATAAACAGATGTATTTTCATTTAAAAAAAAAAAAAATGTTCACAGAACATAACTTCTTGTATTAAAACAACTGCCGAGTTACCTCATGTTATTCCTTTTGGGATCGGGAGCAATTTTATGTTGACCAAGTTACATCACAATAATATTTACCCTGCTCACACCTGTGAACCAAAATAGTTTGGAAGTCTTCCAGTTCCTTTCTCACACAGATTTTCATCTTGTCCCAGATTGCCATTCTGTTTATGCAAGTGACCTATATTAGGGTCACAGTGGCCCGGCTGTCCCCTTCTTATTTAGACCCGGGCACGCCACCAGCTGCTGCCTCTTTGTGTTTATCTACTCCAAAACTCACCATACTGTGTATTTTCTAGATAGTCCTAGCTGTCTTCTTTCTGCCCGAATCCATGCTAAAGCCCTTGTCTCACACTTTGGCCAGTACAAAAGGCATAACCTGCTCCTGTCCCAGCACAGACAATACATGGCTTAAGACCCTCCTGAAATGGGTTCTGGGAGGTGCTGAGAGCAGGACATCCCTGAACCACACAAAACCATAAAGTCTTGGCAACTGCAGATCAAATCATTCAGCCAGGAGCCACCTGAACAACGAAGATCTGGACAGGACTCCAGCCTGGGACGTCGGCGTATACAGCCTATACGCACTGTGCACCCAGCCAGCCTCCTAGAGGTCCCCGAGAAGAATGAAACGACATGTTCCTTCCAAGAGGCTTGTCAGACAGCTAGAAGCCCTTTATTTCACAGATAAAACTTACTTCATTTCAAGATGTACAAAGCCCGTTTGTTTCTTTTCACAGTGATACATATTACTGGCTTGGGCGGAAGCCAGCAAACACAATTTCCAAGTTCTGCCACTTCTCCCAAGTTCCAGCAGGTTCAAGAAGGGAGGCATGGTGAGCCACAATGCCCTGTACAGCTACTGCCTTTCCCAGCCATGCTACTTCCCTCACATCCATTGTGTGTCAGTTCTGCTGGAGTCCATTGAAGATTTCCCCGTTTCCGAGCACCTCAAAACTGTCCTGTTGCACAGCCTGTTCTTCACCACCCTGGATTAAAACTGAGTTGCTAATAGAAAAGACAATTTATTGAAAAACAAGCATTGTATGGTCTCATTACAAAGTACGCACTACATTTTGATCATGCAAGGAATTAAATCACAAAACCAGTGCAAGTTTATTATCTTGACAAATCTTAGCAAGACATTTTCTCTTCAGTTAAAAGCTCATTGTGGCTTTTTTCCTCCGTTAGTAAGGCCCCATAAAGGCTCTTTGATATCAATGAAAATCTTAAAAGGCTTTACTTAACAGTAGAACCTTAATCAATGTGGTTTAAAAGTACTGCAGTTACATGTAAAGTACAAGGAGTCAGTACCTTGAAAGTGCAAATTAGTAGGAAGAAACATTGTTACCTCTCCAACCTCCTTATATTCATTGAATTAACTGCATAGAAAACTTGGCGCATGTCTGCATCCTGAATCTGAACCTAAAAAGCACACATTAGTTACACAGAGTGACCTCCTAACAGACATTCAAGTCAGGGCCGCCTTCTTTGTCACTCCTGAATAGCAGCGGTGCCCTTCCAGCCACAGGAATAGCGGGAAGCCAGACACCACAAATTATGGCAACCCTACCTTCCCTCTGTTGGCAGAAAAAAGGTGCTGTTTCGCCATTCAAACTGGGGATGTTATGCAGTGTTAAAAGCTGCCTGCAAAAGTTCAAACACTAGCCCAGCCTCACGATCACCTTCTCTGAACCTGGTGGCTGATTAGTTACCTGGGCTCAGGGCCTTTTGTCTCTTAGAGCCTCTCCATGCTAATCAAATTTAGTATAGTAGCAAATCCACCCTGCAAAAACATTGAAAGAAAGCTGGAAAAGATTTGTCAACACCAGGATCTCCCAAGACTTGAACAAAAACCTCTAAGGGAGTGCCTTCCAAACTTGTACAGTAACTTTACACATTTTTGCTGTTTTGGAAACCAACCAACAACTGTTTACATTTCATGACTAACAGGATTTGCGCTTACACTTTCCCTTTGTTGCCAGTGTCGGGAAAACTTGAGAGTGCAGGGATTTTGCAAATGCTTGTAATAGAGCAAGAGAAAGCAAGAGAGGGAATAGAGAGAAATGGAGAAAAGAACCAACAGGCCAAGAAGGCATCACTGTTACAGAGGAGAGAAAGAACTGGTGAGGGTGTGCTACAACTTAAGCTGAAAGCTTGAAGAAACGCTTGCAAAGCATGCACAGCACAGCCCATGTGCATATAATGAGAGCTCCAGTGGTCAAATATTTCCATTTATCATGTTTCATAAGCTAGAAATGACCCAAGTTTAAAACTTGTAAAAGATGGCATGTGCAACAGATCATCCCCACCTGATTACAGAGAAATCCCACCCAACACACACACCAAGTTGACCAAGATGTGTTATTCTACCAAATTTCGTAAAGTTGTGGAGTGCCAAATCACACTACACAGCCCCCATATTCCCGGCAGCATATCAAAAAAATTCATACTTTCTTGCAGAATTATATAAAATTCTAACAACTGTCATTTAAGAGGGAACACCTTGTGAGTCACGCAAATCCTCCATCCCGAAAGTATCCCCACACCTGCCTCCCAGGTGTCAGCAAAGCCCCATCCTTGTTTTCACAGATGTTGTGCGGAACACAGCACACAGTTATTATTCCAGACAGGTACTATTTAGTTGCCTCAAGCCTTCTGGTTTGTACCTGCCATCTACCTTTCAATTTCCCAAAGGCATGCTCCATTGTCATCCTGCAGCTGCTTACGTGGTAGTTAAACACTTATTTTCTACAATGCAAATATCCAGTCAAAGGCTTCATTGTTAATGTTTTTAGGGAGTAGAGTGAGTCTCCAGGGATAAGAAAAGGAATGCTGATGCTAAAGGTACCACGTTGCTGGCTCTTCCCCCTACCCAGTTATGCATACAGCCAGCTGTGCAATAATATACATGAGAATTTTTTTCCTTCCTGACCCTTCCCCAGGCAGCAATCACTCCATGCCCTGAAGCAAGATACTTCGTTCTACTTCTACTATCTTTTTTAATTTCTCCCTTCCGCATTACTAAAAACAAGCAAGATTTTCTGAAAAATCTAACACCTTACACTGCAATAAAATTGGTTGATCTAACATGTAGCTAAGAAAGGTATTGCAGCACACTGAGGAATCAGCCTTTCTCTTTGTGAATGCCAGCAACCAACGTGAAAAGAAAATACAAACAGGGGTTTCATCAACAGTTTGAGTCACAAATTCCCCACACTCAAATCTATTAGTAAACTCTTGAAAGCTGGCAAGCATTGTCAGATGCAATACCACTTTCTCAATAGCAATACAATGACTTTTAGAAAAAAGCCATTTCTAGGTCTGCTAATTCATCTGTGAGGACCAGATGGCAATGGATAAACATTTTCATGAAGATACAGAAGGTCACAGCTGGCAAAGAGCTTCTGGATTTCCTAGGTAACCCCCATACGCATCGTCAGGAAAGCACATACGGATGTTCTGAAGCTCAGGTGCCACTGCCAGTCATTGCTGGTGATGGCACAGTCTCCCTCATCTCCACTCCACATATTTACTTGAAGATCTACACATTTCCAGTGTCCCTGTTGTCCGTAATGATCCATTACAGATTTGGAAGTTGTGCTGTCTTCTTGAAAAGAAGCAGCTAACAGATGGCATGAGAGGAATCATGGGATTCTGCTAGTTTGATTTTCAGGAGAAAACTTTGGCTGCGTATCCAACCAAGAGCTACAGGCATAATCCCACAAAGCTGAGACCGGCCCCAGCAGCAGCACGCGGACGCACGGCAAGAGCTGCCGCGCCGCTCGGACGCTCCTCCATCACATCGAAGCAGCGACCTGTCGTGAAGCAAAGGGCTGTTTGTTACCGTGCCTGTGTTTTGTGCCAATTATGAGGCAGTTACACTGAAAAATGTCGCTTTGATGTAAATCTCTTCAGGCAGCGAATGTTAAACACCACGCACCGCTGGGTAGGTGCACGATTTCGCAGGGCTGGCGCCCGCATCCAGGAGTAATTAGCAAGACTGCGCGAATCTCCAGCCCGTGCGCCGGACTGCTGGGCCTGGCGCAACGGCTACACAGCGGGATATTGTAATTAGCAGAGATGCAACACGCCGAGTAATTGGAAAGATATGGAAATACCACTGAAGTTCATCGAAGGGAAGAAATCTCCTTAGATCTAGCCAACTTCGTGTCACCATGAAGCTCAGGGCTCTTCCCTCGCGGCGGTGTGACGGAGCACAGCTATTAAAAAGCGGTAATTTCATTTTGGCTGCGATGCAGCCACCGTTCCCCGGGAAGCGAGGAGGGCCCGGGGGCCGAGCCCTTCTGCCCGGTCAGCCGGCCGCGGAGCGCGGCGGGGGGAGCCCTGGCTACCCCCAGGCCCGCACGGCCCCAGCGGGCCAAGGCCGAGGCCGCGGCCGCACCGCCGCGGGGGGCGGGCCCCCCAGGGACAGGCCCGGGCCGCCGGGGCCCGCCCCGTCCCACTGCCGGCCGGCGCGGCCCCTCCCCGCCGCTTTCGCTTTCGCTTCTGCCTCCCCGGAGCCCCACGCCAAGGCAAGCCCCGGCCCCTTCCCAGCCCCCCGCTCCTCCGCGCCGCGCCGGCCGCGCTCCCCGCTCGCCTCAGGGAGACCCCCCGGCCCCCTCCCGCCTTGCGGCCCGGCCCGCCGCCTTCCCGCCATCCCCTCAGCCGGCCGCCGCCTTCCCGCCCCCCCACGCCTTCCCCTCCCCGCTCCCGTCCCCGGGCCGGCTGCTCGCTGCTGGCTGCTCTCCTCGGGCGCCCAGGAGCGGAGGGAAGCCGCTGCCCTCGGCGCTGGACACTCGGGCCAGCCCTTGCCTGGGAGGACGCAGCGGGGCTGCGCGGCGTGCGGTGGTCGCGGCGGCGGCGCTGGCTGCCTCCCCTCGGGGCTGCGCCTTCCCCGGGGTCTGCCGCCTTCCCCCGCTCCTCCTCGGGCCTCACTGCCCACCCGCGGCCTGCGCGCTCCTCCGGTCTTGTTTTTTTTAAAAGATGACTGGAAAATGTGTGTGTTTGTCGAAGCCGAGCCTAGGGCCCAGCTTTCGGGAGCTGCTGTTGCTCTCAGGGAGCTCAAACGCCTCAGCCAGAGCGGTGCTGGCGGCCATGTATCCGCCGGGCCCCGCGGGCGGCCTTGCGCTGCCGCAGCTCGCCCGCGTGGTGAACGTGTACTCGTAGAATCATGGAATGGTTTGGGTTGGAAGGGACCTTAAAGATCATCTGGTTCCAACCACCCTGCCATGGGCAGGGACATCTTCCACCAGACCAGGTTGCTCAGAGCTCCATCCAACCTGGCCTTGAACACTGCCAGGGAGGGGGCAGCCACAGCTTCTCTGGGCAACCTGTTCAGGTGTTTCACCACCCTCATGGTGAAGAATTTCTTCCTAATATCTAATCTGAATCTGCCCCCTTTTAGTTTACAGCTGTTCCCCCTTGTCCTATCACTACACACCCTTGTGAAAAGTCCCTCTCCATCCTTCCTGTAGGCCTCCTTCAGGTACTGGAAGGCTGCAATCAGGTCTCCCCGCAGCCTTCTCTTCTCCAGGCTGAACAAGCCCAACTCTCTGAGCCTGTCCTCGTAGGAGAGGTGCTCCAGCCCTCTGATCATCTTCGTGGTCCTCCTCTGGACCCGCTCCAACATGTCCATGTCCTTATGTTGGGGGCTCCAGAGCTGGACGCAGGACTGCAGGTGGGGTCTCACGAGAGCAGAGTAGAGGGGCAGAATCCCCTCCCTCAACCTGCTGGCTACGCTTCTCTTGATGCAGCCCAGGATACGGTTGGCTTTCTGGGCTGCAAGCCCACATATTCTGGGCTGCAAGTGCACTTTTCTGAGCTAATGTATTATAAAAGCAAGTTTAATCTGCTGAAATCTGGGAAAGGGGTAGGAATTGCTGCTACTTTTCCTCACAAAAACCTGAAGCTGGAGTTGGACAAGATGGCTCAGCGCATCCCACTGCGAGCGAAGGTGGGGTCCTGCCCTGTGCTGAGCCAGTGCAGATTGCTGCACCCGCAGAAAAATGGCTCCTGTCTCCTTGTGGTTTTTTGCTGGCTGGATGATCTAAATAAACTTCCCGAGGGGGCAACTCAATATGTGGAAGAAGAGGAGAGACAGACCAGTTTTTCATCAGGAACAAGTCGTTAGATTAGCTCAGCGTTGTTGTCTAGAGGTGCCCCATATCGCCTTTGAGATGTGTGAAGGTGTTCCAAGCTTACACTGGAGTAACAGAAAAAATTTGCTGAAATACAACAATTTGTGTAAGAGGCTGCTTCATATAATGAAAATAGCTTTTAATGTCCGAGAAACACTTCACAACTGGTTTTTCCTAACAACAGCACATATGTATTAATTAATCATTAGAAGAATATAAAATTTGTATTACATATTCACATAGACAAAACAGAGAAATGAAAAACTAAGATCCCATACCTGGAAGATAATCCAGGGTTTTCTTCTCTTCTGCGCATTTGACTGTGCATGCACAAATGAAAACACAGGAGCTGCCTGGGTGTCTCAGTACTGGATAGGATTGCAGTTATGAATATTTTGTTGTTGGTTGTCTGTGCTTTCTTCCCAACGTACTTCTTTCCAGACCATGAAAAATTTTCTGGCATTAAACATAAGATCTTTCACCATAAAATAATTTTTACTTTTGTTCTCGTCTGCATTTTTGCGGGTGGTGTTAGACAAGTCACTTTTGATAACTGCCACAAGGTAATACAAATGGCTGAGCGTGTGCAATGTCATGTTAATTCAGGACGGAAAATCTGTAGGCACTCTTACTTGATGAAGTATTACACAATATAACTAACAACCTCACATATGTCTGGTTTAATGGTTTCATTTATAGAAGTATTTCTGAAATGATAGTATTCATTGAGGGACATTTACATTCTTGTACATGAATTTGTAGATGTCGGGAGATCAGCATGTTGATTGCCCTACTCAAGAGAGAGGTGATGAAGATCACGGTGATGTAGTTGATGCAAGGCCAGACAGAAGTAGCAGATTCTCACTTTTTGGAAAGTAAGTTACTATTTTTATTCCTGTTATTGTTGTATCAGCTGTCATACTACCCTTCTAATGGGATTTTGATGTTCAGTTTGCCATGTCCACAGTGTCATAGATGGCCTGGATAGGGAGATGGTTTATGTTGTGTCAGTTTAATGTTTCTGGTCTGTACCTTAAAGCATCCCTCCATAGTATCTCCCTATAGGGAGACCTATAGGATCTCCAATAAGCTTTATTTGGTAGTCAAGAGACCACTAAGTTCATTTAGCATCAATTATAGTCCCTCATTCTAAACGTTGCCCTTTAGTGGAGCTGGGAATTAAATATGCCATTAATTATCTATTTTACTACATTCAGCTCAGCTAATCTCTTGCATCATTGGAATCCCCTGCTGACAATTTAAGTTAGTTTAAAGCCTGGATGTGCCAACTAGGTTGTAGCACAGAGAAGCCTCACTGAGTCTAGAGATGTAACCCGTTACAGAATAAATTAAAAGTCTTTCATTTTAAAACATAGTAGTCTCACTGAAGCATAAGCTTACTTTCATTAAACATATAGGAAGCAAGAACTATGTACTGCTTGTCTGTACTCTCGAAAATGCTAGAAAAATGTGACTGAAAATGCAAAAGATGAAAAACGAACATGCAACATTTAGAAATACTATTCAATGTCAGCAAATGAACTTCATGGATTTACTGAGGTTTTATTAGAGGTGTTTATTACAAAGACTAGTGTATTTACAGAGAGGTTTTGATTATTTTTACTATTGGACATCACATTCAAGTGAATAGTGTACTTCAGAGAAAGTGCATGGAGAATGTAATTTTATTTTTGCTACTTATTATACGAGTCTAATGGGGGGTAACAAATGCGTGAGAGAATTGAAGATGCTTTAGTCTTAGAAGACTTGATGTGCTGTTAGCCTATCACTTTACTTTCTCTGTCTCATTTTATCATTCCTCAAATACGTTTTATGATGTGTATGTGTATTATTAATTTTAACAGTCACATCATGCTAAATAGACAATGTAACATTTGTTTCTAAATGTTGCCAAACATTTTTCTAAGGTTTCTTTTAAATTTGCAAGATGTGTGGTTTAATATCTGAATTGGTCTTCTTTCGAAGAGGTGATATGCTAATACTATTGTTAAATCATGCAACTCAAAGTTAATCATTCCTGAAGGAAAGGCAATAATCACCATTTCTATTGCTTTTTTTCTACAAGGAATTTTTCAAGTAATTTGGCTATGCATCAGTTTGAGGCATTCATCTTTTGGGAACTCCTTGAAGATACAATTTGAAACATTTTTCTTTAGAAGAAAAAATTGCTTAGATTAAATATGACATAATTGAGAAGATTCAATTTATATGTTGTAGAAAAAAAGTAAGTCTGAGAAATCTATCACAGTTTCTTGAAGAAGGTGATGATATTGACTAAAGAAGAATGAGCTGGTTGACAGGGAAGTTCGTAAAAAACCAAGTACATTGACAGGTCTTTGTCTTATAGAAACTAAAACTCTTTGACCTGAAGAAAGATAGGAGAGGAACACGAGAGGATGAAGGAAGATAGGATATGATCTAAAATCGTGGCTGTAACAGAGGAGAAAGTGAATAGCGAA
Organism: Opisthocomus hoazin; assembly: GCF_030867145.1. NCBI lineage: Eukaryota > Metazoa > Chordata > Aves > Opisthocomiformes > Opisthocomidae > Opisthocomus > Opisthocomus hoazin. The sequence continues at coordinate 70,721,588 of NC_134419.1, forward strand.
TGATCGTTCCTTGTGCCTCACAGGAAATCTAGGGGACATTCAGTGAAACGTTCATGCAGTAGGTTTAAAACAACCGATAAAACGTAATTTTCACATAGTGCAAAATGCAGCTGTAGAACTTAAAGTCACAACATATGCAGATGTCAAGATTTTAGTTGATTTCATAAGAGATTAGACGTATTTGTGGAAGAGAAGTCTGGCGCGAATGTTGGTGTTAAAGTCTTTGGTGCAAGATGTTCCCAAATCAGGTTTCTGTGAGAATATATTCTGTATCCAATTTCTTTTGTGTGTTTTCTTAAAACTCATTACTAGTCAGTACCAGCTACTAGGCTAGATGTACTTCTAGCTGGAACCAGCATGACTCGGTGTCTTGCTTGCCAAGGCTTCACTTATTATTGCTTAAAATACATAAGGAAAACAAGTAACTTGCATTGTTAAATAAGCACGTTAATTTTAATTGATGAGAACAGAGCAGTGAGAAACTGAATTCAAAGCCGTGCAGCTGTTTCCAGTAGCTTCACAGCTCCAATTCGCCATTCTCTGGCTGCGACTTCAGATTTATCTGGCAAGAGCAGAAGTAGAAATAAATGAAAACCTTCTTCACTACAGCATATTTCTCTCCGAGAAGTCTGTGAGCCTGCTTTACTATGGAGGCCAGGAGGCTCAGAACAACCCCAGAGTGGGCAGGTTCTTCTGGCTGCACCACTGTTTAAGGGAATTGTCTTCTACGTTTTTCCTTTTCTTTGGAAAAGTGCTCGTACTTAGTTAGTGTTGGTGGGGAAAAACTGTTTGGTGGGGAGAAGTGTTGAAAGAGCAGTTTTGACTTCACGGCTGGCGGTGGTGTTTGGTTTAGGTTTTCTAGCCACTAGATGGCAGGAGGGGATCAATTTTATTTACTGCAAAAATGTGGCCAAAAACTGGGGGGCGTTGTAGTTGAGCAAAAAGTTATGTTTCAGAAGGCAGAAATAGCAGTGTACACTCTGGCAAACCTGTGCGCAACAAAGTTTTAACATATGGTTAAACAAAGATTGAGCTGAGGATTTCAAAAGTGTATTTTAATCCTTTACGTGATTGTTAGAAACTAATAGCATTTTTCCTACAGAAAGCTTCCTTTGCTATGCTGTATGTGCTCCTCTTACACTTTCAAGTCTTTAAAAGTAGTACTGCTTCTCCTCCACAGGATGATTTCATATCTTCGTTTGGTATCTTTTGTCTTTTATTGGGGAACTATTTTAGGGAGAGTGATAGCAGCAAACATATTTTAGCATCCAGGAAACATAATGTAACATGAAACAGAATAAAAATGTGATTCTACTGTGTTAAGTAGAGCTAAGATGTCTCTGACTCCTATTGAAGGTTTTTTTTTTTTAAAAAGCTGCATCTGAAAATTCCGAAGCCTTGGTAGACTCACACTTGCGCTGTCAGTAATCATGACTGTGGGCTTCAGTGAAGAAGCATAATGCAGAAGAGGGTGGTTGTTAGCAGTATCTAGGTACTAGTTTTATTCTAATTTAATTGTACAGAACCATTTGTCCTCTGGTTACTTTTACCTACTCCAACCCTACTGTCTTGTTTTACAGTTAGTATTCCCCTTCTCGTCTGGCAACAGAAAAAATAATTTAAGTATATATTGAAGAATTCTTAGAAATACCTAGTTACAATTGAAAATATGTGATTCTGTAGTGCCCTTAAGGCAGAAACATGAAATATATTGTAAGAAAATCCCAGCGAGGAATTTGAGAGGCTTGTAGGGTACACTCACATACAGTCACCAAGAGTACTTCAGCTGTTGCAAACCCAAAATATCTGTAAGGTATTTATTTCTGTCAAGTCAGGCTATAAAGTTTGAGACTTTTCATTTTGATTAATTTGAAAGTTAGCTGGAAACATCAGTGTGTATCTTGTCTTCTGTACTTCAGTAGTTGTGATAGATATAGATTCTTATGATGTCTACCAGGTTTGTGAACTAGTATCTGGATCAAAAAGATTCACAGATATATTGATTTTCTTTTCATTTGTATGGTGTTTATTTGGGTTACAAGGCTTCAAAGTGGGGAAGCACAGATGTTACCAGAGCTTTCTTTTAACTTCATGACCCTTGTCTCAGTATAGCTGTATTTCTAAAAATTAATAGCCTTGACCTTCAAAGAATAACTATTCATTTCTGAGATTCAGCTTCAGCTGAACCTCACCTTTGGAGCTGTAACAGGTGTAAAAAGTTGTCTTTATTTGAGCTTTGCTCTTCTGTTGTTGTCTCTTTTGGGGAGCTATTTTTCCATCCACTTTTGATTACCAACAGCTTATTTTTGTTTGGTTTTTAAGAAGCTGCTTTGCAGGTAGAACTGTATGAAGAAGAGTTTCACAGTGATGCAGATGCATATGTTTTCCAGAGCTGCCCATTTTGTACTTTGTGGGCCATTTGAAAACACTGGGCCTGATCTTATAAATTAATTGTTTGCTTTGTAGAAAAAGTACTACTGCTAAAACTGTATGCTTATGAAGAAACTGTGTTGCCCTCCACTGCATGAGTATCAGCTGCTGCTGCCTTGAAATTAATGTCTTCAAATCCAAACGGTGCCTTGAATTATACCTCGTCGTTTTTATCATAACCTTTACAGTTCTAAAATTAAAATTGCAGTTCTGTTACAGGTTTTTCAGTGGCAGAATATTACAGACCTTTCAAAAAAAAATATTGCTAAAAAAGTATCTCTTTTGTCCTTAGATAGAAGAAAAATAGCAAGTTACTTTACAACAAATAGCAGCTGATGCATCATTATCTGCAGCTCTGGGCTGCAGCTCAGAGGTCTGAACTGAACTCTGGATTCAGCCTCGCGTTTCCTGTAAGTCTCTAAGCAAATCACTGTGTACCTCCGTCTATCCTGTAAATGGGTGATCATCTTTCCTTTTACTATCCAAACTCCAAAGTCTAGCACGATATAATTTTAATTTTGTTTGGAGTTTGTGGGCTCTGCTTTGCACAAGCTAAGTATCAGTGTATTATTTTCCCCCCAAAGTGCTGAACATAAAATTTTAGAAGCAATAGGTTCTGGCATCTGTAGTCTGTTAAAGTTGACTCCTACAAAGAAAATAAAGAGATTTTAACATAGAGCAACAGGGATGTTTCATTTTCATTACTCTCTTTTAAGCCAGAGGTTGTCTTTTTATTTTTTGTTATTGCAGTTTTTGTTAGATGTGGAACTCAACTTCTGGAGAACACTGCAGAAGTATTTAACAATTAGTGAAAGCTGTAGTCAGTGCTGGTACTTTGCATTGGACACTTACGGGATGTACCGTATAGGAAATGCCCAAGTATCTTGAAACAGTAGCTAGTCTAAAGAGTAAGAACTCATTAATTCACAGTCAATATTTGTTTCCAGTCTTCTCAGGGACTTTATCTCGTGAAGCACAGCAAACAGTGGGTTATTAATGAGCTGTATCTATGGGAATCACAACAGTCAGTCAAGTATCCTAAGCGCTTTCTTTACTGTGGGAATTGATTTCCTTCGTTACAACAAACTCTGGGCTGTCATCATACAAAATCTGGAGGAAAGCTATTATGTAGTGTCATTTTTAAGCTTTCAAAGGAATCAAAAATAACCCAAATATATAATAAACTGAAACTGAGTTTTTGTAAACTGTGCGTGTTAATTTGCATTATTTTCTTAGAAATATTCGTATTGATATCATAGCAGTGGTGGATCAGGTTTTGAGAGAAGGAAGAAAGATGCATTACAAACCAAAGTCTGCTGTCCCATCTCCATCTCAAGATCTGCTGTATTTTCCTACACTCTTACATGGGAACAGTAATAGAATCAGAGCAATGGGAGTGTGTTTTCCGCTTGTCAGCAAAGGTGAATCAGGCCTGCATGACCTCAGCTTGCAGGGTGATAGCTATGAGGGTTTGAATAGCCCCACAGAAAAGTCCAGCGTGACCCACTGCTGACACAGGCAAATCTTTGGGCCTGAACACAGAGAGCGTCCCATTTCACTCTCCAATGTAACCCTGAGCATGGTGGGCTCCTAGCATTAGCACAGAAGATTAGACTTGCTCTTGAGGACAAGCTGAAGCTGTTTTCAGATGCAGTGTGGAGTACCATTTGATGATGAGCCAAGGTACTGTAGAGTGTTATTTATCTCCTTCCTCCTTTGCCCCCTGTTTGGAAATCTCATGAATGAATACCCTAGAAGAGTTTAGTTTCAGTGCTTCTATCAACCAAATTATAACTCTACTGGCATTTTGCAATTCCTAATCCTAGCCAGAGTATTCTCTGACAAGTAGTATGGGGTGGGGGTTGCTTTATTTTGAGTTGTTTTCCAAGCAGTCCATATAGCAATATATATATCTGTTAATTTCTCTTAGTAGCTATGGTAGTAATAGAGGCTTCATCTTTTTTTTTTCATGTAATTGGCAGTTGCCTACATACATTATACTACCTAGGATATGATCATGCAAGATTTCAGTTTCCAGAACACCCATAGAAGGTGTGTATGTGCAGGTTTTCTAGAAATGAGCAGAAAGCTTTTCAGCAAGCAATATTCTTTATTTGTAAAATTCTACTTTTTTAATGTTATTTGAATATTATGTTGCATACAATATTGTGAGGCCTGCACAGCAGATACCATGCAGCTGATTAGGAAACTGAATTACAAACTGATGATTGAGTGTTTAGAATTTACTCTGTTTTGGTCCTCTCTGCTGCAGGCGTTACACCACAAAATTGTCATGTAGGCTGTGAATGATAGTTAAATATTAAGGGCATAAAGACTGGGATACTGCTACCTGTTTCTTTTATTTTTCTCTTTTCTTTTTTTAACTGTTGCAAAATGTGAGCATTTAGACATAACAGTCTGTTTTGAAACTTGTTTTACACAGTGTAGCTGGCTTAGCCCCAGTGCGCTTCATCTGCTTCATTTGTGTGTAATAAATAAAACTGCAACCATGGTTTTGATTTGAATTATGTTAAGGCCATCACTAACACATAGTTAAAAGGAACGGAAGGCATATTTAGATATAACTATCAGAACTCCATACATATATATAATATACAAAGTATGCCAGAAGTTGTAGTCTTACTCTTTCAAACAGCTCATTTCCTCTCATTACACAGTGAGTATCCAGTTGCCCTGGACTGGATTTCTCTGTTTCACAAATTCTTAGAGAAGATTCTCCCTCCTAATTGGAGAAGAGTCTGAAGCTAAAATGGGACAAAAAAGATACAAGAGTAGCTCAGGGTCTGAAAAAAGTCTTATAATGAGGGATTTGAAATGTATTTAGTTTCTCTAACGAAAGTTGAAGGATAATTTGCTTATACTATACAAATATGTAGTGTACTATGCAAACATGTTGGCGATGGAAGATCAGAAGATAGGAAGCACATTTTGTAAGCAAAGAAATCATAAATGGAGCCAATGGATCAATAAATTGATCTTTTAAAAAAAAAGGTTGGGTATAAATCTAAAAGATGTTCTGCAGATTAAACAGAAGCTGCAGGTTTGTAGAAACTACTGAAGAGGGGTTTGTGGCTTGCTTTGCCACAAGTGAAAATGAAAAGTGTGCTCCCACTCAGGTGAGTCAGTTACTGCAGGTGGCATGCTGCGGCTCGCTAGGCGAGATTGTTCACCTCTGAGCCTGTCGCAGTTGTGAAGCTGTGTGGTAGGTGAGGCCTTACTGTGATTCAAGGCAATACACTCTGGATTGTGGTTTCAGAGGAACAGACAAATAGCCGTTGCTGTAGTTCAGCCGAGTAGCTGCAACGTGATAAGCTGTGATATCTTCAGTGTTAAGCCAGGGTCCCAGAGGCCTTTAGGGCTATAATATACTTTGGGGAAATGCCAGATTCCGAGGACTGCAACGCTGTCAGTTTTGCAGTTGACAGTAAGTAATTGTGTGCAGGCAGTAGCGGTTTTACCTCTTCAGGGAAACTGATGTGCTGTAACCAAAGATGGGAATTTGCTTCTGGACTGAGATCCACTGTAAACCTCCGCAGTGGACAGTAAGAATGCCTTTGTTTCAAGCATTTTTTTGCAGGAGGCACGTGGCGGTAAGCTACCCCACACGCTCTGGACCTGAACGTTGTACAGGTGTACAAAATAGTGGATTTTAAATTCGTTCTCTAGTTTACTGTACACTACTATCTCCCTGGAAAGAAGCCATGAGATCTGCAATTGTTTTACGAAATAAATTTGTTTAGGCTCCATTTTCCATTAAAACTAAGACCAAGAGATAGGGAGTTACTTTCCCAGACTTATTCAATAGCAGAAGCAGGATTCACACTCAGCTGTGCTCAGTTCTCCATTCAGAGCACAACTGTCTCTTGGTGGATAACAGAAAATATACCCTCAAATGAGCATTTTGATTTGTGTAATACTTTTCATCAAGTTAACTGAGCAAAGCGTAGCTGGCATATTATCTTAATAAATATTTTTATGGCTTATGTTTTACTGTTGGAGGTGATACAGCATGCTACAAGAAACTTAGAGAAATGCAAGGATTTCTTTAAAAAAATGAAAGCATTTTATTTTGCGAATTTTCTGCAAAATCTGCAGCAGTGCTGCTACATATGTTGTAGTAAGAACAAAAGTAGGGGGGTTTTGATGAATGAAGTCAGTGATATTTTCCTTTCAAAACTGGTGTGTTTGCAGTTGTAAGGAGGGCTTGGGACATGGGTTTCCAAAGAAACAAGAGGTACTGTCTCCATTAGCTTCCTACTTGCAGGTTCATTCAAGTAAAAGACTTTGCCTCTGGTGACTTTTAAACTGTCTTTGTTTAGTCAGCTGACAATCTTACTCCAAAGATATCCTTAAGAAGTCATGAATTAATTGGCAGTTCAAAAAGAAGCTGGAGACTAAATAATTACTTTGGCCCTGATCTTGAGAACAGTTACAAACAGGCATTGTTTTACTGCCTGACTAGCCCTGTTGCCTTTAGTAGGACTGCTCCCAGGAGGAGAGCAGGGTGCATTCATCAGGAGCTGTGGTGTTTGAGTAAGCACACTTGCCATTTCCCTTTATTCCACCCCTTCCCAAAAATGTCTTTCGAGGCTTAGGCATTTCAGCAGAGTAGCATATGAAGATGCAAGGGTTGCACAGACTTTGTATGTCATTGAGAAGTGTGAACTTTAAGCTCTGGTATTATCAGTTTGGCATGTTTCACCATAATTTAAAATTTCTTCAACAGACAGAACAAGACTATTAGAAGGAACAGAAATCTAGGACAGTTCGACTGTTTTTTGTGTTTTAATGTTCTGGGGTTTTTTTCTGTATTATGTTGTTGGTGTTTGCTGTTCGAAATTGCAGCTGTCAGTTTTCATGCCTTTTGTGTAAGACATCTGCTTGCCATAGTAAGCAGTACAGGTGAAACAATGTTTAAAAGCTTTTCAGGGAACTTTTACGTTCAGTTTGGTAGGAACACTTTTCTTCTGTCTTCTACATGAAGACTTTCTATTATGTTGAAAAGATTCTGACTTCAATATTAGAATTTTTTTTTAATTTTCTTTTGACTTTTACCTGGAGCGTATTTAAAAATAGCCTTCTAAGGGCTGGTTATTTTGTTGGTGCTAGTCTATCAAAGTCAGCAGTCGTGTGCTAAGAACTGTCAGTAAGGAAATTGAAAGTATGCAACATTTACTTGAACTTCCTCCTCTATAATTAGTATTGCCCCTTTTTCCTCAGGAGATTTTTGCTTCAATTATTAAGCTGTTTTTCAGTTTATCTGCTGGCACGTAATTTGGAAGCCTGAGTAACCTTTGTTTAATACAGTATTTATTTGCTTGGTTTACAATTATATTTAACCTTTTCAAAAGAGTCTTTGGTAAGATGTTCTCTGTCTGAAAAGAGAGAGATGGAAATTGCACTTGCCATTGGAGTATATTCAAGATAAAAGGTTTGTGAGCCCAGAGCGTGTGACAGTAAGTCTGGAAACAGAATCGAGATCTCCCAAATGCCAATGTCGTCTGCAGTGGCTCCTGTTAGTGTCTGTCAAAGGCTTCACTTAGTATTCCAGCATGCTGCCTGCTTAGTGTGTGAGCCAGGATCACACCATCAAAAGCAGAGTAACACAGTTTTACTATTTGGTCTAGCCCTTACGGTTAATGCTTAGTCCTTATCCCATATAATTTATCCTTTCTGATTTCTAAGAGTAAAGGAATACTCATTTTTATAAAAGAAAATTCAAGTTATGACACGCTTTTCTTGTCCAGAAGTGTTGCTGCTCTGCCAACCTAATGCAATATTAATGGAAAAAGGCAACAGGATAATCTATTATTTGCATGCAGCTCTAAATCTGTGTGACACTCTACCAAAACAGATCTGACAAAGAACAAAGAGTCTGCCTTAAAGAACTTAAGATCTAAAAAGCTCTAGTCAGGTTTAACAAGTGTCTTTTGCTTGTTATTGCCAATAGGTTTCAAGAGAAAAAAAAATTCAAAGAGGGGAGAGTGTACAGTAATTAGAGGTGTACTAAAAATGGTGAAATTAGACTGGATAAAAGTATTAAAGCTGAGGAAAATTATTCAAGCTGGCAGTTTGGAAAGAGGGTTATGTAGGAGTAAGACATACTCATGCATGATTGTCAGAAAGCATCAGACATGTGAATAGGCCACTAATTATTGAGACTAAGGCAGAAAAAGAGAACAAAATATTGAACCTTGATTTGTCTAATTTATAAATTCTGTTTCCTGTTCACTTCTTTTGGAAGAATAACTCTGAATTGGTCTCCAGCACAATCAGTTTTATTATACAGAGCTTGGTGATGCTTTGTGAATTCAAACACAATCCTCTTTGCATTTTCATTGTTTCCTGTCGATTCTTTAGCTACTTGTTTAACAAAAAATATATCCAGTCCAGGATTTTTCCTCAGGAGAGCAAACATAGCGCTTGTGGTGAACAGTAGTCACAAACATAATTTATACTGTGCATGCATAATGGAAGGAGCGGAGGTTTTTAGACAGGAAGAGCAGCATAGAGCCATGCAAACTGCATAAAATTAAATCAGCAATATAGGCTACGCAAGTTTCTTCAGAGGTCTTAAAACCAGTATATTATCCAGTACACTTACTCCACAGTTTTGTAACTCAGCAGGGAATTTATTCAACTGAAGCCTTTAAAAAGGTCCCCAAACGTAAAAGTCATGAGGGAAAAATCTTGGTGGTTTGTAATAGAATAAAGAGCATTGCAGTTTTAAGATACCTTGCATCCCACGACATCAAGTGTATGAAAATTCTGGTGGATGTTGATGGATTACCTGAGAAGATTTTACTATGGACTTTGTCACTGTACCACTGCTATAATCTTCTTGCCTGGACTCAACAGAAAGGCTGACAATGTGATCGAAACTAGAATAAAACTATTCTCCAATGCAAAAAAGCATGGGGACTCCAGAAGGGATCCTGAGATGCTGTGTTCTGTAAAGATAGCGTGTTTTTTAAGGCAAATTTTCTTTTTAACAGAAACCTGTTATCAGTCATTCAAAAATGTTATATGATTGCAAATAATATTAAAGAAGCATGCTACAGTAAAAACTGTCACAATGTTCTGTGATATTCCTTGTCACATAAAGCCCAAATTTACTGAACTTCATAGAGCAAGAGTAAGACAGAGTTGCGTGTGTGTACTTTGAATAGAAACAAATGTAATCAGTTTTGCTTTTCCACCCACCTCTGAATGTCAACTTCCTTAATTTGAATAGTACCATAACTGTAGATTTTTTTTTTACCTGGTTACATTTTTCCGTACAGCAACAAAAGTCCCTAACTTTACTGGGAGAGAAAGGGACTATGAACATTTTCAAAGCCTGGATATCCCTCTGTAGTATCGTTTTTAGAATTTAATTAACACATTCATTTCCTTTTAGAAAAGCCAATAAACAGGAAAAAAACAAACAGTAAACTCCTCCCATCCTGTGACTGGGAAGTGATGATGGTGAAATTAATCTTTATTCATCTAATCCTCTGCCCGTAAGGCTCTTTAAGTGACTGTTCTTTGCCAGGGAGAGCTGTTTCTTCTGTGTGCTAAGTGTCACATTGCTTTTAAGGCCAAGCAGCTCATGTTTTCTATTGTCTGACAGTCACTATCATCCTCTTTTTAATCACTGTTAATGCTGAGGTTTAGTAAATGGATTGGTATAATGCTTTCTACCCTAGAGATTGCACTTTCTTCTTAATGTTTCCCTTTCATCCACTGCTCTCTTGAGAACTTTCCCTGCATTATGCTGGTAGTATTCAAAGGGGAGTCCATACTGTTACAGCAGACCAGCTTTCTAAGAGCAGAAGGGTTTTTTACAATCACTGGCCTTTACACTCTGCACAAAGGTGGGCAATACCAGACTAGACAGCTGGCATTAATTATATAATGTGATAGAAAGTGAAGAACCTTCCCCTGGAAATATATCACTCTACATTTGAAGTGAAGCAGCTGGCTCTCACCGAAACACTTGTGACTCTGGAGAGCTGGCAGACCCGAACCCAGGAGCTTGGTTGTAGCAGGTGGGAGAGATGATGAGAGACCACATCACTCAGGGAAGCCATTCCCCTGCACAAGGATTCTTAGTATGTTCGTATGTCAAACTAATGTACAGTAGCAAAGAAAGTGCAGGAAGGTGCCAGGAGAAAGGAAGCCAAAGGAGAGGAAATCTCAGCTGCTAAGAGACACTGCTTTCAGTAAAACTGTTACTGAAAATAATCTTCAGGTATAGTTAAACGTTAACAGTGATATTTTTATCCTTAAATCTTGATATCCGTACATACTGAAATCATAATTTATTCAAAATGTAACAGAAAAGAAAGTGTGTTGTGATGAGTAGCAGTCCTTTAGACAATCAAGTTCACTACTAGTGCAAGTGATGTATCTCCATTGACTTTGACAGAATTTTAGCCTTTGGCCTTTACTATTGCAAAGCTCAATAACAAAGTGATAAATGGTATGGGTAACTTTAATTTTATTTTTAAAAAGTGAGAAGTTGATAATAATGATTTTCCCAAGGTTGACAGTCTAGACTTGATGAAATCACATGCCCAGACATAGCGTTGTCAAGCCTAGGGCCTGAATCTAGAGACACAGTAGGGGTGAAAATGTGCAAGCTATATGAGGGTGCCAGAGTGGGGTTTTAGTTTTGCTGAACTGTTGACCGAAGGGAGAGAACATGAAATATGTGAGAGCACTGATAGAAAGAATATTTCTGTCTAAGGGAAAGATCAGTGACCACTAACAGAGTGAGGAGCTACAGCACAGTTGTAATTAAAAGCTGAGGAAAGAGTAAACAGTCATAAAATTCAAGTTTCTATTTATTCTGGGCAAGTTCGAATCCCAAAAGAGGGAAATTAATGACACTGGATGTCAGAGCAGCAGAATGAAATAAAACTGAGGGCAAATAGTTTAAAACATTTTGTAACAGCACATAACTAATCTGTGGAAACCCTTATGGAAAATACAGTGATTAGAAAGCCTAGTAAGAAAAACAGCAGTAAACATTTATGTTAACATGTTTCCCGTTCAGAGCTTAGAAAATAAAAATGCTTTATGCTTTATGCTTTCACTCATAAGCCAGCCTGTCACAGACAGGGCATTTCCCTTAAGGACTGATTATTACATATTTATTACTTCATTAGTCATTATTACAAGGTCTGATTTAACTTGTTGAAACTGCGTAGTTGAACCTTATACTGTCAGTTTAGTCCAGTCAGGCAATTCCCTTGTTGCGCTATGTTGGCAGAAAACAGAATCTTCAAAAAACAATTTCTCCCTGGACTGCAGGCCCAGGATATGTGTAGTCCACAACCTTTGCTTCCTTATTCGCTCAGTTTGGACAGATACCAAAAGATTTCTGGAAATTTTTGTTGTCTGCCAGTAAAGAAATGATAGGCGTAACCCTACAAAGCATGTGGTTGCTTAGTAGCTCGTTAGCCTGTTCAGCTTGGAAGGAATCATGAGAACAAAACCATACTATAGTCTGTAAAAGAATGGGGAAATGATAGAGTTATGTGTGCTACTGTGCTGATGAGGTTTGTCAGTGACATGTGACATTTACCGGCATAGAGCTTCTGGCGTACTTTTGGGAATAGCAGCAGGAGCAGCAGATACATCACTTAAACGCCCAAGTGTTTCTGCATGAATGCGTGTAAACTATTGAACTAGAAAATGAAGTGGTTTCAGAGAAGTTGTGTGGCTACATTACTATGCTACTTAACCCCAGCTGCTATTTTCAGTGAGGCTTTTTGTGAGGTAACGTGGCTGTGTGACTGCTGGACTAGCATTAGATCTCTTCCAGCATTTTAGGAGTGCAGACAGTGCAAACATGATACCGTACTGCTCATGTGGATCTGTCCCGAGTGTTCACAACTGTTCGTGGGATGGACATAAGCAGAAATTTGCGTACAATCCCCTTGAAAATAATCCTATTGTGTGTAACAGCGACTGCTAGTCATACCGCATTTTCAGGAAGCCAGTGAAACCAGATAAATCTGTAGAGACTTTAATCCAGCGTGGACTGAGGAACCTAGCCTCTTCATCAACCAGAGTGGTTATCTGTTGTTTTGGAATTTCTTTTTCTCTCCTTGCCAGAGAGCTGTCTAGTGATGTAGGACCAGGGGGAATTTTAGGTTAAAATAAGAACCCAAGATCTCTTTGAAAGTCAAATGTAATATTAACATCATACAGCTGTGGATAATTCTTTAAAATGGTTAAAATCTTTTCTTGAGGCAAAGCATACTTAATTATTGTTCCCAGAGCCCTCAAGAAGCAGTATGCGAGGAGAATACCAATACTTGCAATTTGCCAGAAAAAACCTGTACTTCCAGAGTATCAGACAAAATCCTCAAGTAGATATCTTGTTTTGTAATCTCTAAGAGAAGTCTAAGAGAGGAAATGATATTGGGGTGATTACATGTAAAAAGAGTCCAGAGAAAGCCTACCAGATGCAGCTATTTAATCTGGCCCATTATAACAACATCAGGACACTCAAAGATAAGACAAAGCTGTTTTAAAATTGACTTGCAATAGCATTTAAACATGATGAATCATCCAGAGAAGGTTTGTTATAGTTTCCAATTAGTCTTATCCTTCAGTAATGAAAAAGAGGACACTTAAACCTAAAACACAACAATTGTTAAATCGGGAAGGTAAGAAAGTAGATTACCTAAACAACATTTAATCAATTCGCAGGAATCTCATGTCTACAGGCTATTATTGAAGCAATAGCCTAGTAATTCTTTAGAAAGATGTCAGTGTGAGAATACTGAAAGTACTTAAATTAATTGAGATTGTGGGAAAAATCTAATTTTGTTAGAAAGAAACTGTATTATACAGTTATTTGTGCTGCAAATGTAGGTTATGTGTTCCTCTCAGATATCAGCAATAAATACTATTGGAAGCAGGATGCTGGACCAAATAAGAGAGGTGCTGATAACTTCTTCTGCCCTATCCTGAGCATTGTTTCTAACTAGGCTTGCTCCAAAGCTTGTTTATAGTTCTGAGGCTGAATCAGACCCTTCATAGGCTCTCACTGGCTTCAGTTCTGCTTGAGGAGATCTTACCAACATCTTAAGCCACCTGCATGGACCAAAAAGTCTACCTCTAAAAGCAAGTACTGCAGAGTTCCTCGTGTTTATACTTCAGGTGTATATGCTGGCTGTAACTGATTCGTTGTTAATACTTCATTTAGAATAATTTGGTGAGTAGTGTCTGTGCTATCCCTTTGCATGTCTTCCTAATCCAATCTAAGACTCCTGCACACAGCAGAAAGGTCAGTACACAGTCGTATTAACAGAAAACATTTATAGCTCATTTTGGTTTGGGTATCGACGATTACACTAAAATCTGCTTAATTTTTTACATAGGTTCAGACTGGTGTTTGGCAGACCAAATTAATGCGACCTGTTCACATCTATAATGTTTACCAGTAGAAATTACCTACTGCTTGGTCTTAATCTTCTGAGAGTTTAGGGATGATGGTGACTCAATAAACAAATCCTATCATGCCATTGGGTAACCTGCATACCTTCTTGTGCTTGGAGTAGTTATTAAGGGGTCTCTGCCTGTCCTTATATGATTTATTTATAGTAAAAGTAAAACATGTCCAGAACCATAGTTTGCGAAAGGTTACCGCCAGCCTGACTTCATGTTCAGGCCATTGTTTTATGTGTGGGTCAGGATCTCCATATACTACTGTTGGCTGCAGTTGGCTCTAGAGTCATATTACCATCATCAGAAACAATCGCAAACAATAATCACTTCATGGAAATCACAAGATCTTTGTGCCTCGATCTGAAATAAGAAGAAAGAAGACAAACTTTATACAAGAAAAAACATTGGGTAGGGCTTCTCAAATGGTTTGAATCAAGATAAACAGGCACACTGCATGTGACTGGCCACTAACAATAATTTCATTTGGTTCACCTAGAAAAAAAAAGAATGGAGAAGAAGAACAGCCAAAGTCGTCTCTCAGTAACCAGTACCGAATTGTCACACCCACATTCCAGTATAGTATGGACTACAAGAATGTTGGCAAATGTATTATTATAAACAACAAAAATTTTGAAGACAAAACAGGTAATGTGCTTCCTTTGATGATACTCATTACAGACTTCAGCATTTTGGTACTTTCATTAATCAATAAGCATTTAATCATTTAATTCTCAGAACATGGATTTTTAATGAATATATTTATCTTTTTTTGAGAAATAGTTGTTCCTACAATTTATTCCTGCTCTTTAACGCTTATATTGGAGCGGCTCTTTGCAGCTTCTTTGCAGTATGTTTCAAAGAGAATGTCACCTTGCTTTGCCAACTTCAAACTAAAACTTTGTCCCAGAGTTTAAGGCTGTGTTATTAAAATTTGAACTTTGGCATATGTAGCCCATGTTAACTTCTCTGCCACTGAGCTACAGCTATGAGCTACAAAAGCCTATAGCTGTAGCTGTGCTCTGTTCACACTCCTGCATTGAACTTTTCAGGCCATGTTTGGTCTCAAAGCAGACAGATACTTGTGTTATTGTCAATTATATATGTCCTTTCCTATACACTTGGCAAACACACTAAATGAAGTGTTTACTCCAAAGAGTTTATATCGGTTTCTTTTATGTGGATATCGTAGGGACTCTTTTCAACAGTTTTTCCTTGGGGTGCTTTATGCTTATGTTACACTGCATAACCAAAATGAGATAGAATCATCCACAGAGGTCCTATGTTGCAACGTGCTGGAGGCATGCCAGCTTTTTTCAGGGTAAGATACATGTTAACATCGAACCTTGCATTATTTTGCATTAAAACAAATCTCACAATTTGTTCTCAATGCTGAGAATGCTGTTAGAGGATTGTTTCAAAATCATGTCATCATGACATTGTTTAGGCTTATTAATTATAAACCTAAAAATTTACCTTTGAGCACGTGAATTATTTTGAATTGTGTAATGTGCAATCAACCGTATTCTTTGTTTTCTGCCAGGAATGGGTACGCGCAATGGCACTGATAAAGATGCTGGAGATCTAGCGAAGAGTTTTAGAAACTTGGGTTTTGAGGTTTACATATACAATGACCGAAGCCGTGATGATATGGAAAAATTACTGAAGCAAGGTAAAAATTTAGAATAATAAAATAATTTAGAGTGAAAAAGACCGCTGGAAGTCACCTAATGTACCCTCTGATCCAAGGAGGTCAGATTAGAACAGATTGCTTAAGCCCCACTGCATGCAATTTTCTATATAGAAGGATTCAGTTTCTGAATGGATTAGGCTTGTATTCCCCACCTCTTCCTCCAATGTCAGTTCAGAAATACACACTTTTCTTATATTAGAAATATTTAGTCATATTAGCTGAGGCGCCTGTTCTGAGTATTAGGTGAAGAGCCTTGTCATACCAGGTAAAGAGTCCAGCCTGTTGATTCCAGTGGGCTAGACTCAGAGTCAGGTGAAGGATGCGTTCAAGGTACTCACTACATTACTAAAAAGTGGGTTGTGTCATCTTTATCCACTCCTTCTTATGCCTTCCAGTAGAGGCTCAATGTATATTTAGTCTTAGAAAAATGTGTTTGCTAAATGTAGTTTTCACTCAAAATGTTGCTTCCTTTTGGCTAAGAAGTATTTGATTTGTAGCTGCTGAGGAGAATCACAGTGATGCTGCTTGTTTTGCCTGTATCCTTCTAAGCCACGGGGAAGAAGGCCTCATCTATGGTACTGATGGACCCATGGCTATCAAGAGTTTGACTGCGCTATTCAGAGGAGACAAGTGTAAAAGCCTTATAGGCAAACCCAAATTATTTTTCATTCAGGTAATAGCCCTAAGGTAAATACAGGATCCTACTGCTGCAGTGGGGAAAACGTGCTATGTTGGCTGTCTGCTCTAGAAGAGCCCTGTAGGTTAACTTCATGAATTTTGCTGGAGGTTTCGTGGAAAAAAAAATGTGTGACTTGCATTGCTTGTTTTTAAAAGATAATTTATATAGACAGTTTGCAGATGTAAAGAACATATTGTCACTGTAATTTTGTACATGGTTTCTCTTTGTGCTTGGTAATGTATGAACTTCAAAGCAGAAATATAAACTCCCTCTAGTGCAGACAGAGCTGAGGACAGTACATGATTATCAATAGAAATAATACTGTCCAGGTCTCTTTGAATAAAGACTGTCTTTACAAATTACTGCATTCTGCTAAAAGAAATACTTTTTCTCTCCTTCAATATCCTAAAAATTTATATTGCATGATTTCTTTAGCATATAATTACTTGTATATTACTTAAGCTTTTAAAGATGGCTTTTTCAAACAGTATTAACTGACATACCCTCAGTCTGAATTCTCTTTTTTATCATGGTATTAGATATGTATGGGATTTGCAGCAGATGTGGCTTTCCGTAGGCTTTTCCATCAATTAATCCTCAGCCTCAGAGTGAAAACTGTGTCTATGTTAGACTCTTTATACTACCAAAGTGATGTTTCTTATGAGTTTGGAATGGGTACTGTGTTACCTTCAAAATTATCTTAACACAGGCAACTGACTCATGTTACATAAGTCCATCAGACTGCTATTTTTTGGCAAGATCTGTCAGTCAAAACTACCATTACTTCCTTTTACTGTACGGGATGTACATTTTGAAATGGGTAAGCTAGTAACTTTGTCACCGAACAATTAGATGTCCCCCAGAATTGCATCCCTGCTCCTAACAGGCAAAGTACTGCTTAAAACTATATCCATTAAAAATATTGACAAATATTTATTTTTAAAAGACCTTGTTTCTCCTTATTGAACAAGTTCTCTTTGTCTTCACTACTTTCAGGCATGCCGAGGCTCTGAATTTGATGAAGGTATACAAACCGACTCTGGACCTGCAAATGATACTCTAGAAACAGATGCCAATCCAAGATACAAAATCCCAGTAGAAGCAGATTTTCTGTTTGCATATTCCACAGTGCCAGGTAAAACAAAAGGGGGTCAGGGTGGGGATAGAAGCCTACAAACTTATCACCCACATTGACTAGACTGTAGACTGACCATCATTGATAATGCATTGTACACTGATGGGCAAAACACTGAGGCCCAGTGTACGTTGGGCCAGTGTGTTGTCTCCACCCCTTTTATACTAGCTGTAGCAGAAACAGAGAAAGCCCAGATCTGGCATCTCAGAATGCACAGACATTATAGGTGGCGAAGGCACTGCTGTTTTCTGGGAATCCTGCCCTTCCATCTCCCAGTTTAGTGAGTGTGTGAAATATCTGATGAAGGCAGGAAGAGGAACAGTTCCAGCACAAAACTTAGAGAGGAAACCCACAAAATCTTACTTCTTACATTTCGCAGATGCAAACATATATAATGGTACTTTAGTATTGTGAGGTTTGGAGAGTTAATACACATTATTCTCCACTTTGATGAAGTAGGATATGTGACACCAGTGAGAAGAACTAAACTTTCTGTGTGTGCGTTGTTACTCTTTGCCCAGAATCTTTCGAATAAATTAGTACATACGTCTCTGCCATTCCATCCTTCAGCATCAGATAATACAATAAAAGAGGAAAAATAACCCCATGCACTTTCGTGTCTGTCTTTCCTATAAGGTTATTACTCCTGGAGGAATCCTGGAAGAGGCTCCTGGTTTGTGCAGTCTCTGTGCTCGGTGCTAAATGAACATGGAAAACAACTTGAGATCATGCAGATCCTCACACGGGTCAACTACGTGGTTGCCACGAATTTTGAATCCCAGTCTGATGATCCACGCTTCAGTGAGAAGAAGCAGATTCCCTGCGTGGTCTCTATGCTCACTAAGGAACTTTACTTCTGAAAGTGTATTTTAATGCAGCCAGTGATGTGAGATCAGGATATGGTTTTGGCAGGAGGTTTGATTACAAACTGGAGTAACACATTTTTAATAACAGAAATGTAATTACACTAGATTTTTGTATAAGCTAGGGTATCTGATGGATGGACAATGTGCAAAATTTTAAAGAAGAAATAAATGCTGTGGCAACCTGACAGCTAATATTAATTACTGTATCTTGATTTCCCTTAGTGTGGCTGTCATGACTTATGGCTACTGAAGATGTTTTGAGAGTCAGCTACCTGGCCCATAAAGGTTTATTCCAGAAAACGGATAGTAGATTAAGAACAAAAACATCTGATCGTGAGACTCCATCTTTTTTATCACTACTGGCTCATGGAACTGTAATTTCCTCAGAAATTTCCAAAGACCATCATATTATGGGTATGTCCAGTGATGAAGCCAAGTTTGTAGCTACTTAAAAGGATGTTTCTTAGTCTAATATATTAATTTCCTTTTTATGAATATCATTAATGAAGACTAGGGGTTGCTCTGTGCTTAATCTGGAAGTCAATTTACTTAGTTATCACTCTAGCATAAGACGGATAAATGAAAAATCAGTATTTGTAGATGGTTTACCTGAATAGTATGGAAATAGAGCAAATAGAAAAATGGAAATGAAAATCTTCGTAAAAGATTGGTAAACTGTAATTGGATGATGCCTTATTAAAACACCATGTAAAGACTTTTGCCTTGCAAATGACAATTCATCCATAGAACAGCCTGAAACATTGGTATGGCAGTTTTTCTGCTTGCAGAAATAAAAATGTCTGCTGGTTGATTCAGAAGTTTTGAACCAACAGAAAGCTAATGCCAAGGCTTTGTTATAAAACATTAAAATTTAATGTTGAAATCATAGAATTGTCTGTTCCAGTAGTGAATGAGTGTTTAGATAAAGCTTCTATTTGTGAAGAAGTTTGCCAAGACTGGAAATACTTACTTGAATCAGAACTGAGAAGTGCCTTTTTAGTTACTGTATGGTCTTGATCTTGTATTTTGGAGTTATGTCAGTGATGTTATATTCCTACTTTTTATATTCTCTTTAAAGTTGGTAGCTAGGTCAAAAAAGTAAGTTAATGATTTGGTTAGACTGGTAAATGATTAGTTGTTCACCCTTTTCCCAATTAATGTAGTCTGTACTCTTGAAATCTTCTGAGGAAATAAGTGCATACTATTAGAGCCAAGTTACCAAATAATGAAATTTATTTTCTTACAAATACTGCGGCAGTGAGGCATATATTTTTTTCATAAGTCAATTTTACATTTGTTTGAATGAAATAAATTATTGTTTTATGGACGTCTTGAGCATGAAATCAATAAAGACCTTTTTTTAAATTTGCTATGAATATCTGCCTGTTTGTCACTCAGTCTGGTGAAGTGAAAACCAGCCAAAATACATCCCAAAACACATCCCAAAACCCTTCTTAGCCAAGATTGCAGATGGTCTTCGGCATATTTGTCAAGATGAAGTTTACAGTGTCAGTTGAAAAGTAGTTTAGAAAAGTAAGCTGGCATTGGGTGACTTGGGTTAGGCAGACCACATCCTCTCTTAGAGTAACCAAAATTAATGAAAATATTTTAATGGAAGTACCCTGATCTACCAGCACTTAATCTTGCCCTGTGCAAAAAATGCCTTATACACTAAACTGTACAGTGGTCTAGCAGTGCATATGAAAATGTTCTTCCTATTACGTCTGGCAAATAGCTCCATCTTCAACTATTTTCTGGCGTTAGAGATATTCCTGTTTTACCATGAGAAATATCTCACAGAATCATACAGCAACAGAATCATTTAGGTTGTCAAAGACCTTTAAGATCATTGAGCCCAACCATATGTCCAGTCCACGTTCCAGTATTCCTTACATCTCTGTAAGCCCTTTCATGTCTTTGTAGTTCATTAGTGTTTATTTGCTTAAGGTTTAACCTGTTTTTGTATTTCTGTTAACAATATTCCCCTGTCTCCAAAACTATCCTGTTAGTCAGATGCATTGTAGCTCTGAAGCCGGAGAGCCTTGGGAACAAAAATCAGCAAGCAGGGGCTCTGAAACAGGTGATTTAAGTTTTTGAAATAATGCCAAGGAATGTAACAGCATAACAGGTAAGGAGCACATTTCCTCTTTTTTCTTAAAGGTACTTTGAGAATGATATTTTATTTAAAAAAAAGCTATAGCAAATTTATCTTAGAAGCATTGGGAAAATATAAAAATTACTGGAAATGATTCCTGGTCCAGCCTACAAGGGAGTTCTGAGGAGGAATCAGAGGAGTTAATACTAGGGAGTTTCCTCTGTGAGTAGGAAAAGCTATTTGCCCTATTGGACATGATGTCTAAAATTAAAAAAAAAAAGGTGGACAGAGCTGATCTTTATCAGATTTTGTTGTACATTTACCACGACAGACACTAAGGAAGGACAGCTTGGGAATTTCCAGCTAATAGGTGGAACGGTAGCTGTGTGTCTAAGAAAAAAGGCAAAGCAGTAGTGTTATTTGAAGCTCTTCAGCACTCTGATGTGGCAAGCAAACAAGGCACTCTCAGTGTTTGCAAGGGGTCTCCTGCTAGACCGAAGGTTTGCTGGAAAAAGATGATAGGATGGCACACAGGAGCACCAGAGTTCTACCTCCTGACTTACAATGAAAGGAAGACGTTGAGACTGAATCTTGAACAACCTTTGGGCTAGTTCTAGTATATGAAATATACAAAGATCAGCATAAAAACCCTGAAGATGCTGCTAGAAGACAAAGCAACCTGGAAAGATAACTTACAGTGGTAGTGAAAGAAAGGGAGAAAAACATTCCCTTGTGTCGTAACCAGCGTCTCTGCTAGATGGAGCATTGATTTACATCGTGTCCAAAAACCATTAATGTTATTTAAGACTAAAATTTCCCACCGACAGGCATCACGCCTGACTGGTGCCGCTGACATGCTGAGGGCTGTGCCAGCAGCCCAAGAGCCTGAAGGAACCCGTTCAGGACAAGGACGCCTCACCCTTGCACTTTAGCCAGGCCAGGTAGCTGAACAGTGACGTGTAAGCTATAGGGCATTTCAATCTGTTTCCTGATTAAATTTATGACTGTTTTCTGTCTAAAAGCAATTCCCTTGCCATCTGCGGTATTAACCAAATGGTTTAGTGTGTAAAATCATTCTCATTAATGATATACTGGATGCCTCTGGAGAGAATCAAAAAATTCACTTATCACCAAGACGGACCTGATCCTACAATGAACATGCATTGTCATCACACAGGTAGCATAAGAAATCCTGCTTCACCACGTTGTGTTTTAGTAAATGCTGTTCTTTAAATCTGAACTTGGTTACATTTTATAGTACTTTATGATATTTTAGGGTTCTTAATGTGGCTTTATCTTCCAGTCATGGGTGGATATTATAGTTTAGACACAGCTTGGGGAAATAAAGGGACTGTTTAGAAAGCTGAACCAGCTAAAACAAGGTGTCTCCAGGCTTTTTTCTTCATGGGAAACATTTATGGCTGCCCTAAATACATCTATTTTTTCATTGTTTGCAAATGAATATTGATCTTCTGGATTCCCCCTTTCAGAACAGTCTTTAATTTGCTTCCCATGGCAGAAGCAGGAATTTCCTTGTGGGTCATGTGGGTGTTTGTATTTGTACACGGATTATAAGAAGGCAGTCGCAATGCAGGGCGAGGACACACCATGTTTTGCTGCAGGAGGCAATAGAAGGAATCCAGAAACACTTACCAGGGGTATTTCTCTAACACCTTCTACACCATAAAGAAGTTTTGCCTGTAAGTATTAACACAGTTTGTTTTGCTTATCTTGGTATTATATTTTTGAAGTTTCAGAATAGCCTACATCTTAATCATTTGCAACATTTTATTTGCATTTTGACTGAAGTGCCTCATTGCATTTCATAAGGTTGACAGCAATCACATCTCTTAATGCCGGGCGTACAAAAATCTGAGCGGGTTTAATCATGGCATTGGCATTGTCTATTCTGAATTAGACACAACCTGCTTAAAATGTTGCTTTCCAGTTAAGAGAAAAGACTATTAAATGCAACAATTAAAAACTTTTTCCCAAATGCAGAGTGAGATCATACACCGCGTGTAATCTCACCAGTTTTTGTCTTCCCACCTGCAAATCTTGACTTTTACTGAAACTCAGAGAGACTTGTATCCTGTCACAGGCTCTTGGAACACTGTTTGGCAAGAATTGCATCATTTGCCAGGCACAGTGACTCTGTCAGTCACGCTGAAAAGAATTTTACGCTGCCTTTCATTGCAACCCCAGTCGTGCACCCCCAGTATTGACACTCACAATTTGACTTTGTGTGCACTCGTTTTTAGTTTTGGAAATTGATTTTTTGTCCTTTTTTTGGTAGGCAATAGATGAAATCCTAGCAGTAAATTTTATAACAGTCTGTCACAGCATTTGTACCACAAATCTTTCTCCCAAGAAGGCAAAACTGCAAAGGTTTCCTTAAAAAAGAAAAAACCAAAACCCAAAAAAACAACAAACACAGGCAGAAATCATAGAATGATAGAATCGTGGAATAGTTTGGGTTGCAAGGAACCTTTAAGGGTCATCTAGTCCAACGCCCCTGCAATGAGCAGGGGCATCTTCAACTCAATCAGGTTGCTCAGAGCCCCATCCAGCCTGACCTTAAATGTTTCCACGGATGGGGTGTCTGCTCTGCAGAGAGCTCCAGTGGACCGAAGTTTGTCGTGCGTCATTCTCATCTACAGCATGGTATCGCTTGGAACAGGAGGTGTGGAGGTCTATAGCTTTAGGTGTGTGTCAGAGGTAAAAATCTGTGTGGAATCCACCCCGTGTCAGGTGAATGAGGCTGGAGAATAACCAGCCACTTCTGACCACCACTCCTGACCGTACCTTGTTTACTTCTGGCACCATGGAGTAAATCACAACAGAAGCTCATTAACCAAACCACCTTTTGCCTTCTGAAAGCTTCCATCTCTGTGTTTCTGCACTTACCACATCTCACAGACCACTGCCTGCGTGTTCTCCTAAAAGCATTATTTAGCAAAACTTTGGAGAGTTCCGTAGAAATGCATTGGTGCGTTCTGCCTCCCTGCCAGCCTCTACTCCCGTCTCTGCCACAGCCGGGCTATGCCAGTGAGCAAGTTACTTAACTTCTCCTCAGGTTTACGGTGGGATTCCCATTTCCCTGATAAAACTGGAGGAGACACTGCAAAAATAAGTTGACGTAAAAAAAAGTGATACTCTCTGTTTACCCCTCTGAAAAATCATACTACTAATCCACCTCTTAGAAAGCTGTGAAGTTTATTTTATCACTGTCTATAAATTGCTCTGAGGGCATTGCATTAAGAAAGCTACAGACTTGCAAATTATTATAATTACCATCATATTATGTACTAGATTATCTACACAGATTTTAAACTAATGCCACGCTATGCCTGCTTTATATGGGGCTGATTACACGGCTAAGGTAGTGTCAGAAACATATATAGGATGCAATATTCCTGGGTTACAGGTGTTGTGTCTAGTGCAAAGGAAAAGGCAAAATGAAGTTCTGTTAGCAGGTCTCACCACTTACTAGGGAAATCATCGCTTTGGCCTGTAGAAATTTATAATTTTTATTATTTGAAATTCTATCATTATATTGTAATAGAACAAATACACTATTATAGCATATAATGTATCATTTACTTTGTAATATAAATATTATGATGTATAATAGTATGCTCAGATGAATAATAATTAATTATATATTTTATTATATGTTTTTCTATGTTTATTTTATATAGTTTAACCATCATTATGAAAATAAATACTCGCGAGATATTTGTTACTTTCTCAGGCAACCGTGCATGCAGTGAAATGCTGCTCAGCAGGAAGCAAAGCAAATGAATTAGCTTCAAGGTTTTT
Organism: Opisthocomus hoazin; assembly: GCF_030867145.1. Classification (NCBI taxonomy): domain Eukaryota; kingdom Metazoa; phylum Chordata; class Aves; order Opisthocomiformes; family Opisthocomidae; genus Opisthocomus; species Opisthocomus hoazin. Next base: position 70,745,771 of record NC_134419.1, read on the forward strand.
ACACTCTTTACTAGAAGAAGGGTGGAAGAAACAATCAGGATGGCTTCTACGAGTAAAAAAAATTCTGCAGGTACAAAGTTTCATTTACTAAGATTTGTCAACTAAGGTTGAATCAGGTTTCTGTCCATTTTATCAATATTTGATACCATTGTCCTTGCCCTCCACCTGCCAAGGATTTTGTGGTAAACAAGAGGTGAAAAATAGGGAAAAACAGCATACTGAAAAATTTGGAGATCTCATCTGGACTTACACTGTGTGTTAATTCTGCTCCTCTGCTTCCTTCCTTAAAGAATCTGTCCTAAACACAGCATTTCCCTTTACAGCAGAATCTTTCTTGTCCCTGGCACAAAAGTTGAACTGACATTTGTAAAAAACCATGAAAATCCTTAAAAATTAACTGGGAACTGGAAGATACAGTCAGGATCTCCAAGGCACTGATGATGAAGCCTTACCTCCACTGAAGTCAGTAGTAAATGGGATTTCAGAACCAAGTGCTTCTTGCATGACCACAAAGTTTGGTCATGTTATGTTTCCCAGAACTTCTGGATATTCTCTACTGTTCCTTACTGGAAGACCCAAAATGAGGTTGACTGTGCTCCTTTCAGTCAATGGATTCTTAAAAAGACCCTTGATTTCCCATACACGGTTTATAGCTTAAAAAATGGAATGAGATTGCTGCTCCTTTCATGGGGAGTTAAAGTGCATTAATAACATTGAGACTTTGATCAGAAATCCACCAGTGATTAGAAAATGTGAATCTTTAACTACAGCTGGCCACAGACTAGGCAGGGTCACAAAGACATTCAGGCATATTTTCCCCCCAGGGTTTTAGCTCATATTTTACTTGTAAGACTTTTTCCTGTTGTCACATCATGATTCACAGTGTAAGATGATCCATCCTTAGCTGTGTTTGCAACCTATCCAAACTGAATGCCATCTACAAATTTCATTAGGGGACTGTTTACTAGATTACTAATTGTGAAGTTAAATAAGACCAGGCTTCAGAAGTTAAAGACGACCAGTTAAATAAGGCAGAAGCTCATGATATCTTCCAAGCCCCCTACATTGTCACCGTCATTTGTTTACAGTTTGGGACACTTGTCAGCAGCAATGTTGACATCAGGGAAGCATGGCCTGGCTCTGTATTTTATAGCCTTAATTTGTGTTTGGCTTCTCTAATTGTAATGTGCTTTGTGGCCATTTAAACACAGAAACCCAGTGCTCAGTAGCAATTTCCTGTTCAAGCAGGTCTTTGAAACAGATTAACTGGCAACAAATTAAGTAACGGTGCCATTCACTTCTCTTTGATTAGAGAGAACTCAAAATACGTTTTGCCCTGAAGGTGGAGTCTGCAAGCACGGATTCCTCATCAAATCACCACCTCTTCAACTGTTCAGCTCACAGGTATCCTAGCACTGATTAGTCATATTCCAGCAATCCCTCAACAAGAATCTGTTATTTCTGCTATCCTGAATTCTAATAAGAGACAAATTACTTTCTCTTTGGCAGAATTCCTGGAAAAGGCGTTTTTTCATCCTGTCCAAATCCAGCAAGGGCAATTATATCCTGAAGTATCTAAAAGGCCAGAGCATCAAAGGCTCCATCGCTGTTGACCAGTATGTAACTCAAATGCATCACCTTTTTATTTGAAGTCATGTATCAACATTCTGAAGTGGCCAGTGATTGTACAGACACTTGTTCCTGATTGAAGTTCTTGATCAAAATCCCACTGAAGTCCAGAAAAGACTCTCTTGGGCTTTTGTAGGGTTTGGGTGCAACTTACAGTGTAAGGTATATGTAGAATAGAAATGAAAATCCTAAATTGCTTTGATGAAATTTGATGCATTTGTGCGAGTGACTGTGGTGATGTGGTACCTGCAAACCAGACGTCTTGGCTCCGCGATCCCAAAGGCTGCACTCCTGTAGTAGAAGACATTTTATCTCCTGGGAGAACTGTGCTATGCATTCTCTCACATGCGAGTAAGGATGGGCTATGCCACTCTTCACTGTGGCACACAACCTTTCCCACCTTACAGCTTTACAAAGTGCTTTGCAAGTTGAGCAGAGGTCTCCCGGCTTTCACACAGCCTCTTGGGCCGATGCTGGCTGCCCCGCTGCCTCTTACCCAGCAGAGAAATTTCTCCGCTTGGCTCATTTGGGTTGATCATTTCATCCCTCCTTTCATTCCGCAGTGCCCACTGCAGCAAGGCTGGGTGTCACTGGCTTTGTACTAGCACCCTTTACCATGTGTCACATGTGGTATGAGAGACGTAGAAGGGAAACAGTAAATGTAAAAGGAAATATAATGATTTTATCCATCAGTCAGAACTGGAGGTTAATATGAAGGCTCCTGGAATTGTTAGGCATGGAGGTCACTGGACTCTCACTGCTGTTGTGCTTCTTCCGTTAAAAGGCTTTACATTATAAAGCTTTTGAAAAAACTCCAACTTGCTCAGTGGTATGTGGTTACATCATTACCATCATTACTGTTGTTACTGTTTTTACTATTTTTACTTCTTGGAAGTTAATGAAGTAGTGCTTTCATTTAAGTACCCATTAAGAGTACTTCTTGTCTGTTCCACTTCCCCTCCATTAAAACTGTGTTAACATACTATTAGTTTCAAATCAAATGTATTGTTCTGTAGTGGTTCAAAAACATCTGCCAGAAATTTTTCTTACTGGCATTTCTTTTCAAGATTCTGTGTGAGACCAACAGCCCCTTTTTCAGAAATGAGGATCCAAAATCTGGACACGAGTCTTTGCAAAAGTTAGTTTTATTTTTTTGGCTTGGAAGTCTTCTTTATTGAAAGGCCATCTGTTTTGAATGCGTGTGCTTATTTTCTTGATAATTTTTTCTGTGGAAAAATGTTTACCTTTTTCCATGCAGATCTCATCATATTGTGCTGTTCTTAGAGTAAAATATGCACATACACAAACGTATGTATGTTTGTATGTATGTATGTATGTATGTATAGTTACATAGGATGTTTCGTACGGTTGTCTTAACAGAATCATAAGTATCGAAGTTGGCATAAGGAATTCTGAAATTATGGAAACGGTGAGGAAGATGTTTAAATGCCTTCCCGAACAGGTGATGTCCATCAGTACAGAAAACAGATGTTACTACCTCATCGGGAGCAGCAGGTAGGCACAGAAAGATGTGCAAATGCCGTATGACGGTACAGTTAAGCTAACGTAACACTAAGCCACTGCCCCAAGGCAAAAAGTCCCACTCCTTCACAGCCACCCCTGTCCCTTCCTGTGTCCCAGCTACTGATGGCGCAGCTCCGGGATGAAACGATCCAGCTGGCTGATCCGATGGCAAACTGTTCTTTTCTGTCTCAGTTTTCTACCCCCGTGGACGGGTTAATCTTTTGCTGGTTCAGACAGGTGAGCTAAGCTCCCCTGCAGCTATGCTGTTACCACGTCCAGCATGTGAAAGTGGTGGGAGCATGCAGCTGCGAACGGGGATGGCAGTGGCAGTACATCAGTGTGGCAAACTGTACTGATTAAGGGTCAAGGAAGAGCAGAGAGCTTTATCTTCTCACCCAGCGGCTCCTGGGAGTTAGGAAAGCTTCTGCTCCTTATGGATAAATCACAGGAAATAATCTTGCCCTGGAAAGTAGCTTCTTAACCAAGGGAAGCAGATTGAAGGGGAAAATTCCACCAAGGGAAAACAGATCCCAAAAGGAATGACTGGGGCCTTTACTGCAGCAGGGTGGTGGTGTGCTCCTTGCTCTCCCAGTCCAGTCCTCAGCAAGGGCAGAAGCTGCTGCTGTCGAGGTGATCAGCCGAAGCTCGGTTAGGCGAGGGAGGACATTTGGCACAGCGCTCCTCTGCTGCTGCTTCCCAGCTTCTCCTCTTCAGTTTCCCAGCCACAAGCGTGTCGGGGGGTTTTCTGCCTTCATGCAGAAGAGCGGCTGATGTGTGAAATGCTGATAAGCGCAGAAGAAAAACACATACCTGAGTGTTACTTGAGCGTGCCACCCCACGCCTTCCCCCTGGGCACTGCTCTCACGGCCCACGCTTGGTGGGAAGCATTCCAGAATTAATCCAACTAAATCCACCGCAGGAGTGAAACAGGGCTCAGGGGTCCTTTCACGGCAGGTTTCTTGTCCTGCTCGCCCTAACACATTCGCAAACCTTGTTAGCTGTCTTTGTGGCAGGGCTTGGCTTGGCAGAGCAGCATGACACACAGAGAATGCAGCAGAAAGCACTGTCCCACCTCTCCATTCCTCTCTCTCTCCCTGTCCTGCACACCTTTTAGCTCCCGGTCCAGGCTGCACCTCTCCAAGGTCAAACTTTGCCATCTGGCTATGGCCACCCCAGCACTCTCCCTTGACAGGAAGGTGCAGATTTTCCCCACTGATTTCAGGGAGCATTATTTTGGGCCCCACAGGAAGAAGCATGTAGGCAAATGGGTTTTCCTTGTGTTTTACCTGTGAGGAGGTTTTCATTTCTGTTGTTGCAACCCACAGGCAGGAAACAGAGGACTGGGTCACCGTGATCTCTTCAATCTGCAGGGAGGCCAAAGGAGGTGGATGCTGCCCTCAGGTGACACGTTACTGCGCTTGATTTTTAGAAAGAAATAAGTCTGCGATTTCATTAGAAACCTGTGCAAAGGAATTTTCCTGATTTTGGCCTTGCAAGTTAACTCTTGCCTTGGTTAATCAGAAACTCATTTATGTATTAAGTAGACATTGCACAGTCTGTCCGCACTGGGAGTGACTTTACATTGAAGGAGTCTCTTTGAAGAGTAAGCCACATGGAAATTAGGAGATGATTGACCTGATGCTGCAATGAATTGTACTTTTGATGCGTCAGAATGAAAACTTGTGTGTTCTTCTTCTCGTGAGCTTTTTGGTTATCTTTACACGCTGTTCTATAAACTGATCCACATCTAGTCTGCCAATGTAGAGGCAGCTGGAAGCTCTGTTAGTTCAAGCTCAGGCCCAAGTTTCTGCACCTTTCAGCCGGCCAGGACTACTAGTTCAGACTCAGCACTAAGCTATTTATATCCCTACAGCTTCCACTCAGCTCGAAGTACAAGCAGGGCAAATTTATATCTGACTGAAAAATACCATGTAGACAACCTCTCTGAGCCACTAGAAGTAAAATTCGGAGTAGTGAGATGCGTTGATATGTTGTAGTCCATGCCCATCAGGTGCTTGTCTTCTTACACTGCTGTCATCTTATTTCTAGAACCAAGATCTTCCAGATCCGGAAGTCAGATGCCGGCCCTCCTCTTTGCCACTATTCTTGAACCCTGTAGGTACAACCAGTGTCCCAGAAAGGCAAAGCTACCAGAAGGTAAACAGATTAGCCGTCCTTAATAATGACTTAGTCACCCTAGAGATGACTGTGAAATTTGATTGGTATAGTTGCTTTTTTCAACCAAAAGTTCTTCAGAGCTAGTGCAATGGTGCCCAGGTGGTCTGCTCTGCTCTCTGGTGGGATTGCTGAGTAGGGGCTGGATGATAATGTCAGAAAGCCCTCACAAAGGGAAGACTTTTGGGGAAAGTCTGCATGTAAGTAAAGGCAGGTGTTGATGACAATGAGAAATTATATTCATTGGCTGTCTCCACTGACTGGCAAAGATGAGCAGGCACAAAACCAGCCCCTGCAGATTCCCTGTGACATGCCTTGTGATGATTGTTTTGACAGCTGCCTCCCACATTCCTCCTGTTTTGTGACTGTGCTTTCCTTTGTCTCTCTCTCCAGGCTCGAAAGCCTAGAGAGGAGTTCAGGTCCAGATCCTCTGTGCCTTCCAGGTCTCCCCCCTCAATATTTAAACAGAAGGGAAGGAAAGCATTGCTGCTGTCCCAGAGCAACTGCAGTCCCCATCCTCGGGTGACAGGCTGGATAGCAGCCAAGGGAGTGCTGGTTTTCTCTAGTCACAAAGCTGTGTGCAAGTGGCCCAGATGGAGGAAGCTGAAAGCGGGTGAAGCACCTTTGGCAGGAATCAACATTCTTCTTTTGTGCACAGGAGGACGGTCCCTCTGAAGACAAGAACAGGCCTAATTCAGATCCTGGCCCTCATCAGACTCAGTGTGACTCACAAAGAAGAGTTGTTCCAAGCCTGGTGAGCAGAAAAAATCAAACAGCTCTTGATTTGTTTAATCAGCAGACGTGACTGTTGGGTCTTACCTCACCTGGGTGTCTGTAACTGTAGATAATTCACCTGCTTTCCCAGCACTGAGCTGGTTTTCGCTATGAAAGTTTCCTACATATGGTTAGTTTGTGTAGCACTGAAAATAACCTTCTAAGAACTCGCTTGAAATACTCTTTGTTTACTTTGTTTCTTAGAGGCAGATCCTCAGAGTTTCTTTGCAGCAATTGCGACTTGTGGCAGCTCTCACAAACTTGACCAAGTAAACTCTGAAGTTGCGCTGCCTGAGGATTTGCTGCTCCCATCACGTTTCCCAGCTGTCCCACAGTCTTTCTAACTGGTTTCTTTCTGCAGCCTCTGCCAGTAGCAGTTGAATCCATGTAAGTGAACTACAGAACGAGGGCTCATTAAACTGAGGCACACCTCGGAGGTGACCTTCTGTAAGCATAAACAGGACTTCAAGTACTTTAGCTTCCATATCTGGCAGGAATAATTTTTGAAGATACAAGGATTAATTTTATCACAGATTATTTGCTGAGTGTTCTGACCTGTGTTCCCTGAACAAACACCTGCAGCAGTTCCGGATGGTTTTCCCTCATCCTCTGCCCTGGATTTCTGCCTTTGCAGCAGAGTCAACAGCACCGACGGCACAACCAAGGCTCCACCCTGCCAGTATGCAGTTTGGCAGCTGGGTTTAAGCCCATCTTTGTTAGCAGTTTGTGCATTGGACTGTGATCTAGCATGGCTGAGATAGATACAGGGAAAAGAATCTGTTCCGCTGTCATAGATAACAGGGTGGTAAATCACGTGTTGCAGTCACCTTCTATGTGTACAGTCTGGCAGCAAGCATGAGATAATATAGCTAAATTTAGTGAAAAGCAGTGAAAATATTTGAAACTATATTTCAACGCCATGGGCAGTTAGCACAACTCAGCTGATGCACAGAACTTTATGAAGCTGTAAGGGAAGATGAGGTTCGTGACCACTTGAGGACAAGCTGGACAGGTGGGCCTGTGTGAACCTCATGAGGTTCAACAAGGCCACGTGCAGGGTCCTGCACCTGGGTCAGGGCAAACACTGCTATCAACACAGGCTGGGGAATGAAGGGATTGAGAGCAGCCCTGAGGAGAAGGACTTGGGGGTACTGGTGGGTGAAAAGCTGGACATGAGCTAACAATATTCTGGCAGCCCAGAATGCCAACCACACCCTGGGCTGCATCCCCAGCAGTGTGGGCACAGGGCGAAGGGGGGGATTCTTCCCCTCTGCTCCGCCCTTGTGAGACCACACCGGGAATCTTGTGTCCAGCTCTGGAGCCCTCAGCACAGGAGAGACATGGAGCTGTTGGAGTGGGTCCAGAGGAGGCCACAAAGATGGAACACCTCTCCTGTGAGGAAAGGCTGAGAGAGTTGGGGCTGTGCAGGGTGGAAAAGGGAACACAGTGGGGAGACCTTATAGCAGCCTTCCAGTACTTAAAGGGGGCTTATAAGAAAGACAGGAACAAACTTTTTAGCAGGGCCTTTTGTGACAGGACAAGGGGTGATGGTTTTAAACTAAGAGAGGGTAGATTTAGACTGGATACAAGGAAGACATTTTTTACAATGAGGGTGGTGAAACACTGGCTCAGGTTGCCTGGAGATGTGGTCAATGCCCCATCCCTGGAAACATTCAAGGCCAGGTTGGATGGGGCTCCGAGCTACCTGATCCAGTTGAAGATGTCCCTGCTCACTGCAGGCGGACTGGGCTAGATGACCTTTAAAGGTCTCTTCCAACCCAAACCACTCTCTGATTCTGTGCTAAGATGCAATAATTCAGTTGTGAGTCTGAGCTCTGAAATGCATTGGGTTAACCCTCAATCTGATTTAACCAGTGCATACCCAGCTGCTTTCTCTGTCTCTTTCTCACGCATGCCTTGTCTGTCTCATTCATTAATTCTTCTCATACTTATGGCGCCTCAGAGAGCGTGTATTATATGCAGCTGTTCAAACTAGGACAGACTGACCATGAGGATTAAAAGATAAGGAATTTGGATTTTACCTTTTTAGCCTGAAGCAGAGGGAATAACAGGAAGCTCTGAATATTTCTGTTTCAGCATGTGTGAAAATAAATAACCTCTTGCCATAGAGCTAACAGGAAACAAAATTGCTTGTTCATTTGATAAAAATATTTCACTTGCCTCATAAGTTCAGCATCTGCTAACATCCCCAGATCTATTCTCTGCTCAGTGATGTCTAGACAGCTGACTTCCAGGCTAATCCCTTATATTTACATCCTGTTTGAAGTATGACTCCACATTTCTAGTATCTGATTTGTTTTGCTGTTTATCAGTGGTTCCCTCATCCCTGCACAGATCTTGAAAACTCCTTGGTCAGTAGCCATTACTCACGCAAACAGGCCTAGCAACGTCAGTGGAGTCCAGTCATGCAGGCAGGGACCCAGTCACCCAGGGGAGGTTTGGGGACCTGACTCCAGTCCACTTTTTGGAGCTACCAAACCACGTCTGGCTCAGCAATTCAGTATCAGCTATTTCGACACATAGCTTTCAATAGCTGAAATGCATCAAAATAAGGAGCCCTGACATGTATTACCCTCTACTGCTCATTACTGTATTGTAGGTACCTAGGCATCTTTGTCAGGAGTCTGGCTTCACTAGCTGTTAGACACACTTGATTACTTGAAAGAGAAGTTCCTCTGTCGAAGGGCAACACATAACTTTTGACCATTTCCCTAAAGGAGCCTAAAACTAACCATTACTCAGTCGTTCTCCAGGTATCGTTTCCATCTTCTGCTACAGAGAGTTTTCTCCTTCATCTCTTTCTCTCGCATGTAAATCCACACCATGGTTCAACAGAGACTTAAAGGAATTGCTTTAGCTGTATACCTGAGAATAAATGTACACTGAGATTAACTGCACTGCGCTGGTTGTAAAGCATCTGGAGGAACAGAGTTGTCAGCAAACTGCTTCAGGGAAACTCAGCTTAGCCTTCTCCCTGCTATTGTCCCAGTAATCTGCAACAGTGCCAAGGGGAAACACTGCCTTTGGCAAAAGGTAGCCACTGTCAGTGACTGAAGGCTCAGTTTGGGAAGCTGATGAGTGCTGTCTGCTCTCTGAAATTTCCTAGGAGCTGGAGGATCTCAAGATTTCACAAAATCACCTCCTCTTCCCCATTTTCCCCAAGTGTTCACTTGTTTGATTCATCCAAAGCCCCTGAAAAGTCACTAGGAAACTCGTTCATGACTTTATATCATGACCACAGAGCCAGTCTTGTTCCTGCTGGGGTTTTGTTATGCGCTTCTTGGAGGACCGTTTGTAGGTTTGTTCTGACTCCTACAGCATGTGCTTTTTATGTCAGTTATATCGACAAGGAACAATAATACATTCCTCATCTTTAATTTCTATTCAATGCCTGCTTCTTCTCTTTACACGTCAGAGAGTAATTAGTTTAATTTACTTTACCTTGAAAACAGTAATATATTCTATGGCATATTTAGCAATTATTACAATGATCACCACGGAAACCAAGGATGTAAGTGGAAAGCTAAAAAACAGTTGCATCACAAACATGGCCTGGGGAACTGTATTGGGAGGCAGCTAAATAATAATTACCATACTCTTCGTTATAGTGAAGTCAACAAGGAGGCATAAAAATAAATAACTTATCTCTGTGACTTAGAAAGGTAAATTTGGTGGAGGGATTAACAGCTTCTTGAGTTACCAAATTTCTGCAAACTTGGTACTTCAGGTATTTATGAAGGCAGAATATAATTCAGGACACAAAGGATTCAATGTCAGATCTCCAGCCCTCTGGGGTATATTCTAGTTCATGGAGAAGTACGAGTTAATGGACTTCTCATTAGTCAGGGAAATCCCAAATTCATTCTTTACTTGACAGCAGTTAAAAGGTGCTTAAAGAGGACGAGTGTCTCCCAATCCACTTCTACATTTTCTACAGATTTTTTTCCTAGTGTAAGGATTTTAGAACTGAGTGGCAAAAAAAAAAATTTTTTGCACACAAATGACCATAAATGCATGCAGATTTGTACAGGAAGTGTTTAATCCACTTGATTTTTAAACAAAATAACAGATTGTGAACAAGCAGTCAGTTGCAACTGCCTGGTTACCACAAATCCATCTATGAGAAGTACTAATATTAGTGGCCAGTTTTGTGCATATACAGTGGATCTCAAAAGCACAAGCAGGAGCAGAACTACAGAAACCTTGTTCCTAAAACAGATTGTCTCCAAGCCTCTCTCTCTGCAAGGAGAAACACACCTTCCCATGTTTTCTGTGGACATTTGCTGGTTCAGTTACTTCTCCACGTAAATAAAAAAATACATGTTAAACAATCTGTATAACTGAACCTGTTAAATACACAACCATTCTTTTAACAGGATACAAATCTGGGAAAGAGTGAGGAAACTCTGCTGTCATCGGATACAGATGAAGACATCAAAAAGGATGAAGAAGACTATTACCAAACTCCCAGCAGTGTTATAGCAAAGGTAGTTTATCAGTTGTCCTGTTTTCTTAATAGCTCCAAGGAGATGGGAGACATTTAATCAGCCAAAGAGGAACTGGTATGAGGAACCACTAGTACTTTGCAAAAAAAAAATACATAGATAAAGCAGTAGGTAATAGAGCTTTCATTCATACAAGAAAAAACACATTAGACTAATTCAAAGTATCTTTCTGGTAGAAAGCAGTATTTTGACAAAAACATTGCTGATTTTGTTGAAATTCCCCAAATTGACCGTTTCATTGTAAATGGCTTTTGCCTATTGTATCACAGGGGGGTTTTTTCCAAAAGTGAAAACGTAATTTATAAAATGTAACAGTACATTACTTTTTTATAGTTCAAAATGCAATTCTGTAGAAGCATCAGTAAGCTGAATAAAATAAAGCAGTACTTTAAAAATGCTGTGAAACATTTTGCTATCTACATTTAAATGTGAAACAAGGGAACAAGAGGAATCATGCTGGTAATTTTAAACAAATTTTGGCACCTGATTTGGGAGGCTAATATCTCTAGGCTTCCCAGGTAGTTTGTAGTCAGGAGAAGCTAGGTGGGCAGTCTTCTGCAGAAATCACAGCCTCTTTCTGAAGACTGTACAGCTAACTGAAGGACAGTAACTATATCGTTTTGTCATATAATCTAAGTGCTTTAAGTTAAGCACAGCCAAAGTACATGACTCTTTTTTCAACCTGTTTAAAAAGTAACAAAAATTTTTGTGGTAGTACTTTAGAATATAGCTGGTTATGTCCCCACCTGACAGGGAAGCAAATGGTAGTGTCAATAATACCAGGTAACATTAATTTCTAAGTTTCAAACACCCTTCTAGCTTATGGTTTCTGCAAAGTGACTTCTCTGGGGAAAGCCAAGCTATATTGGCGAATGTGTTAAAACAGCATGAGCACTGAGCAAAATAGGGAAATTGAGAAGATTTTTTCTGTAGGCAGAGCCAGGATATGCTATGCCTTTCCAACAGTGCACTGCCGAAGTTTCAAAGCCTGGCCCTACAGTGGAGTCTGACGTCCCTGTGGAAGAGCAGCCTGTGCAGAAGAATCCAGTAAAGGACAACATTTATATGTCAATGAAATCACTGTAAGTAACAACTTCATTAAGGTTTGCAAATTTAAAGTGACATAGTGGTACAGACAGAGCTGTCATCTGTGGTATTTAGATAACAACATCTAGAGGCTGCATCTTGTTTGAATGAGTCCTGCTTTGGTCTTGGTTCAGAAAGTTCAGAACTTGTGGTAATCCCAGAGTGAAATTCAAACTCATCAATGTCAAATTTAAACTCAGGCTCTGACTGTAGTATGCAGCACTTCTCGTTGACTCACTGTTTTTCCAGGTTTTCATGACATAGCAGCCCACCACTTTGCTCAAATACTGCAGCCAAGCTCCAGCAACCTTTCAGACATGTACTCTCCAAAGCAGGCAGGATTATCTGGTGGTTAAAAGAGAAAGGCAGACACGGGCTATTAGCTCCCAGCTTCTCCAGTAAGAAGTTATGTGATCCTGAGTGGGTCATCTGCTTCCTTCCACTTTCCCATCCAAAGAATGAGTCTGATGCTGTGTACTTTGAAGGTACAGTGTTTGGCATGTCGCAAAGAAAGGCCTGAACGTGCTGTCACTGTTGTGGTGTCACTGTTTTAGTGCCACAACGAAATTTTACAACCTCCATGATATAGCACAGTATACTGAGAAGAAGTGTGCCTACATGGTAAAACCGTACCTCCTGAGCCAGAGGACTCATCATTAGCTGTTCGCTACGGCCTGCCACCTACAGGCAGCCAGGTCTTAAGCCACATAGTGGGAGGCAGTTGGAAACGCAGACCCACAAATCAGTTTATTCCAATAGATTTATTTAAGCTAGCCTGTGTCTTTGGGAGCCCCTGAAGGGAATTACTATACAAACCTCACAAGCCCATGCCATCTGAGATAAAATATACCAAAAGCAGCTTTTTCAACTAACCCCAGTCTTGTTAGAGGAATGGATAAGGCATTATAAGGCTCATGAAATAAACCTAAAAAGCATTCAAGCACATCTGAGTTATTGTATCATCCAGGGGACAGCATTATATCCCCGCAGAAGCCAGTACAGCCAAGGCCAACAATCTGTACTCAGTTTCTTTGTCAAGGCATGTTGTTAGCTGGAATGTTTTCAGGCTTAATAAGCAGTCTTTAAATAGTGAAAAGGTTTATTTTGGGATTTATGGTCTGTTTTTAGAAGGACTGTTTATTTTACTTAGCTGTAATTTTGTCCACTGGCTATTCTACAAGAAGCTGTTATTCTTTGCTTCACTGATGGCTATTTGATCCAGCTTCAAACACAGCAAGAGTGTCTGAAATGATCAAACCAGTTAATTTTTTGTCCCTGTTCTCTGCAGTAGGTTGCTGGATGAGAGTTGCCAGCTCACGTGCAGATGTAATGGGCTTCCTTCTCCTCCCAAACACCAAGACAATGATGCATGTCCAGGAGACTTGAAAGCAAACAGAGATCTAAAACTCCCAGAAAGCAGCACCAGCCAGCAGCCAACCCTCCAGAGAAGGCAAAATTCATTACCACTTTCAGTGGTTCAGTTGTCTATACTGCTCAGGTAAGTGTCTTCTCCATTTTCACTGCAGAGAAAACAGACGTGTTTGTGGGTTTCACTTGAGGTACTGGTAGAGTGTGCCAAGCCTGTCAGAGTTCAAGGAGTGTCTGGATGACACTCTTAGTCTTATGATTTAGTTTTAGGCAGCCCTGCGAGGAGCAGGGAGTTGGACTCGATGATGCTTATGGGTCCCTTCCAACTTGAGATATTCCGTGATTCTAGGATTCTATGATCTCTGATGTTTTCTCTCACAGTCAAGTTACAGATGAGACTCAACTGCAGAAGCTGGATATTTTTGTCCCCCTTGCTGATATTAACAGTTACCTAAAACTTACCGAAGCAGCAGGACAAATATGGTAAGTTCTGAGTGTCTTGTGATGGTGCCTGTCAGATGTGAATGAGTGGCAGTCAGGTTCAAGTCCACAAACATACAGAGCAGGGTCAGTGTGTGCTGGTACTTCGGTGATTCCTTTCTGCTCTTTCTGATCCTTCATGTACTTCAGTTTCTATTTCAACTGCTGTTGAAAAGGGCTGTATAGAATTGAGGTCCCTCAGCATGCTGTGTAATAATTAGTGATGAAGTCCCACACCAAAATCTATTCTTCTGATGTTGGTGTGAAATCACCTAATTACTGCTAGTCAGTTTTATCTGTGATCTGGTGAACAGCAGTGATGATGTGTCTCAGAGATACAGTGAGGGGATATCTCTTGTGATAGGGTAAACAGGGCCTCCAGCTGACTTGAGTTGGATTTTAGTACAAAATTGTCTCTAAATTAATCCCAGCAGTGGTTCAGTGCTAGGAATGAGTGCTAAGCAGAGATTTTTGCAAGTAGGTTTTATGGGCTAGAGCGCATACATCCTCTTAGTAGTCCCACTGGAAACTCGTGCTGTCCCTAGATCTTCAATGTCAATGACTAAGATGAAAAGGATGGAGCAGAACAAATATGCTCAATGCATACTCCTGTGCTTCCTGTTGATCTTTCATTGCCACACAGCACCGAGACTGCTTTTTGCTGTTGCTTTCATGTTCACACCGATCAGCTGCATTGCGTGCACAGCAAGGCACTTTTTTTCAGCCACTATCAGCAAGAAGAAAAAATACCACTGCAAAAGGGAGTGGAAATGGCACCCCACCTCAATAACGGGATCTACATCTAAATTTACAGAGCTTTCTCAGAGGAAATTCATATTGAAGAATTTGAGGCTTGTTCTGGAACAGAACAGAGCACTAGGTCTGACTGTCAGGTCAGCTAGTCCTGAATCAAAGAAAGTCTGTCAGAGACCATCAGGAAAGAGACACTGGAATTCCCATAAGGGCCCTATAAGGACAGCAATGGATGTCTGATTCTTGCAGTTATATCATAGATAAACCACACAATAATAAGATTTAATTTCATATTTCATTCTTTCGGGATGACGTCACAAATAATCTCAGTCACACATCAGGCTGAAACACCTACAGCGAGTCAGGTCTGCTGCTTTTGGACTGGAATCCCCAGGTTTCACTGGTGACCTTGCTAGCACCAGTCTCACTTGTTGACGTGCTGCAACGTCAGTGTCATGTGTTTTCAGGAGGACCTGTTGGGATGGATAAGCAGCTTGGTTTCAGCTAGAAACAGATCAAAAAGTCACAAAGTCATTCAACCTGTGTGTTATTTCCGGAGGGCAGTACCAGAAATGCAATCCTGTCCAGCCATTGCCATTCTGTGAGCAGTAACTGGATATCCCGTGTGTTTCCTTATTGTCTGTCCTCCAACTACCCTAGTGTCTCACAGTGGACTGGTCCTTGCCATCTGGGGTGTTTGTTTAACCATGGAGACCATATAGTGGCTGTGAATGATCTGCAGCCCCAGGGCGTGGAGGAGGCTTACTTCTTTATCAGCAGATCCACAAGGAAGGAGGTAAGCTTGACAAACCTGAAGGTGATAGTCAAATGAATCAAGCCAAATGAGAAAGCAAATTGCTTTTTGCATTTCAAGTGGCTTCATTCAAACCAGTTTACTCTGTTTTGAGTTGGGCATGAATGACTTCAGTGCCAAATATCTCCTCAGCATCACTCTGTTGTAGCATCTCTTATTCTTGGGCTATTTGGGGCATGCAAGGTCAGCACTGCTGTGTCTGAGGACCTGATATCAAAAAGTCTGAACAACCCCAAGAGATGCCCCAAGGCAACCACATATTAGAGTTACTTGGGGTTTTTTGGCCAAGGCCCAAGAATTCCAAACACTGTGAAATAAACAATTGCCTCCGGTGGATGTGTAGTTGCTTATAGTGATTTTAGGTATTAAAGGCAGAGCCCTAGACTCCTACCTCCTGTTGGTTATCAAGCACCACACATCTCCTTGTGTGATACCACTTTTTTTGGAGAATGTGGGAGATTTCTAAGTGGTGCCTTAACACCACTATGCATGTTGATACCTATGTTCCTCTCAGATGGACTTCTATTTCAGTACCTGACCCATACCTGAACACACTCGTATTTGAATTTTGCTGAGAACGTTAAGGTCACGAGATGTTGTTGCCATCTGAAGAAAAGAAAGCCAGTCTCATCAAGAAAAAAATAATCGTCTCTCTTGAAAGGGTATTTTTATTTAGCCAGTTAAAATATAAGTTAGATAGTAGCACAAATATTGCTCAGATATAACAAGATACAGAAGTTTCTCTTCTTTTTTTTTCTTTTTTAAGGTGAAACTTACTGTATGTAGGATTCCACATTCAGATATCTTCCATGTCAAAGGCTGCTCATGTTCCTGAAAAAAGACCTCAAGGATTAAGTTCCAAAGTTCAAGGAAAAAGATCAGGGAAAAGAATGTGATATATAGAGTACAGAGGTAATCCTTATCTTCTAGAGCTGCCAGACATCTTCTGTTGCTGAAGTACAAAGAACAGAGAATGTGGATTTCATTTTCATTTTATGTCCTAATAACTTCTTTTGCTGACACGAATGGCATATGTTTGGCTTGTATTTCATGTTGGCATGTGTTTCAGTTACACGAGAAAAAATGAAGGTCAAATCATTTATGAAACCTTTGGACTGTGTATACTTTGTGCTTTAGTAGAAAGTACCGTTTCACACCTCTCCTCACTTCTTTAAACCAAATTACATTGATTTATACCGAACTCCTAATCAGTTAGGGGTGTGGAAACAACCTACATTGGAACAAAGCCATGTTTCCCTTGTTTCCCCTTGGCTACAGCACAGCAAAGGCAAGCTGAGAGCTGTAGTGCTGGAAGGAGGGCTGCTGAATAGGGTGTTGTGCAGTGATTCAGTGCGGGCCTCCTTTTGTCTTCTGCCCCTCTTATGTTACAGCCACAAAAATACATTCAAGGGATGACAGGAAAAAGAGCTGGTTGGAGAAAAGGAATGTGTCTGGAGCACCTTTGGGTTCATTGGCAGCGGGAATAAGCCCTAAGTGAAGAATGAATGAATGGATTTGGGAGAGAGGAGGGCTGGCCTGCTCTGTGAAAGTGTTACTGGTAAAGACAGCTGGGAAAACCAGAGGGAGAAATGATGTATAGGAAGACGTGTGCACTCAGCCCAATGCAAACAGAATTCACTGAAAGAATTTTGATGCTACTGAGTACCACCGTAGGGACGTCACTGGTACCACAGGATTTCCAGAGCAAGTGCTCATTTCTTTCCCAAACAAGGACTTTTCCTGTAAATATTTATTTATGAATGCATCTTGCTGCCATTGCTATCGTAGAAATACAACTTTCAGCTAATATCACTCCAAAAGCTGTTGCTGCTTGCTATGGAACTGCCTGCAGGGGTGCCTCTGGTGGATGCCAAAAGGGAGCTTTGTCCTGTGCTACAGTGACCTCTGTCGCTTACAGAACCATGGTGTGATATGGCGTGTATGCAGAACGCATACCTATTCTCTATATGTCTAAATGTAGACATTTGTATATACATATTTGTGAGCGGGTGTATTTACATACAAATATATTGCTGTAGGATAGGTTGTATTAATACACAACAATGCGGCAACAAACTGAATCACTGTTTTTGAGTACAGATAATTTTATCTTGCCAGATACAACCAAAATAACTACTGGGTTTAGCAGGCATAGGATTATTGATATTAAGAGATTTACATAAGCTTTGCTTGAGGTGGCTTTGGCCCAAAGGAGGTATTTGTCCAGCTTCCAGTTGAATTAGGCCAAGTCAGCTACTACAGTAAGAAACAACACTCACTGAAATCAGTGCTTGTGTCACTTACTCCAGTGGTAAATTTGACAAACACGCTTTGTATACTTCCTTTAAAATCCAGTCTGGAATTTTTAAAAAATCATTATAAAATTTTATTTGACCAAAGCTGAAAACAGCATTGGTAACTCAAAACAAACAGACACACACAGATATTCATACAGTCTGTTCAGACTCAGCTCCTACACAAAGCATTGATTTCCAGACTGAATGTCTCCACAGCCTGTCTCTTCTGCTTTTGAGATGAATGTTTGGGACATGCTTCTTTCTCATCAAAAAAGGATCACTTGTTGATAGTTCTGATTCAGTGGTGTTCAAAGGCCTGTTTGTGCTGAATTATGCTAAAGACAGAGGGAAATGCCAGTTCTGGAACTACAGAGGCTGAAAATGGGAGAAAAGACATTCCTTGAGAGCTCTTCCCCAAAGCTGCCGTGGGACTCCTTTGCTCTGCACTGCCTCTTCCAGCACAACAAATCCATTTCTGCCTAAGGAGTCTCTGAGGGATGGGATAGCGGCCATCACCTTGTAGGGCTTCTTCCAGCTCTGTAACTGTGTCAGCCTCTAGGACTGTCCCCTGGTCCTGAATCCCGCCATTGCAGATCATCTAGTTTAAGAGTACCCACCGAGGATGTCACTCTCGACCTTTCCTGCCCAAGGGTTGCCTAAGCTCTTCTTTGGAACTTTAGAAAAGGAAAGTCCAAACCTTCCTGTGTCATTCCAAGACTCATCTCTCTGTACAATTATGAAGTTTTTTCTAATATGTATCCTAGACGATCTTTCCAGAAAATGAACCTGATTTTTTTTTTGCCCGGTTTTCTGTGGGCACAGGGAATGGTTGATTTCCAGGGTCTCCAGAGAAATCTTCATTCTGGAAGGTGTTTTTTCTGCCTGTTCTCCCCTCTCTCTTTTTAGACCAAACACCCTGCATTCTTTCAACATTTTTTCAAATACTTCCTGAAAGCGGTCACATGTCACCGAACTGCGAGGCAAACACCTTATTTTCCAGTTATGGTTGAACAAAGGAGGTGAGATACCTGTAAAGCAATTTCCTGGAACTTCATAGAGAAACATTTCCCAAAAGCGGTGAACAAGCCGAAGAAGCTGTGAACCATACATGGCAGTGGGAGGAGAGCCACCGCCGTGGAACCTGCACGTGGCATTGCTGCTGAAGCAGACTCTGTGCAACGCGTGCTGCACCTCTCAGCCATGGAAGAATGTTACCTTTGGACAAAAATAGTATTTGGGTAGATATAGCATGCAAAGGAAAATTCCAGAATATTTCAGAAAACTGGGGGATTAATTCCGTACATCAGTAAATGACATGTTCACCCATAATTCATCATTATGTCAGTTTGCACAATGGTAAATGTAAATAATTAATGTCACACATTGGCTGATTCACAACACAGAGACACAATACGGAACTGACATAGGTACTGTAAATTCTGATAGGGTGTATGAAGTTTTCTGCCCACATACGATTAATAAATGTGTTAACACTTTACAACACATCGTATTCTGCGAATACCTCACTTTCTCCTGACACAGCCCCTCCTCGTCCTCCAGAGACTACCTGTAACTTCCCAGTAACCTGTGGCTGAGTCACCAAACAGCCCTTTTACAAAAAGCTACCCTTAAAAAGCAAGATCAGCCTCACTCTCTAACATTTTGCCCAGTGTGAAAATTTTACCTTTTTTCAAATGAGCAAATTCTGCTAAATCTCTGGGCTGCTTCTAGACGCGACAGCAAAGGGAGATGCCTACACGCATGGTATTACCCTGCGCTGACTTACAGCCCCAGAAGACCTAAAGGGAATGTCTTTAAGCCCATGTAGTCTGAGGGGTACCTGATAATTTTTTAGATCACCTATAAGTATCTTAAATGTGTCATGTAAGCATCCCTTAAAGAAATATATGATATTGTAGCTTCTCATTGCAGCATGCTCTGTGGTGTCAAAATCTTTTCTTAGTCAGTCTCTGAGTAAGTTTTGGGGCTATGGAGGGTTCCTGACATAGGTATTTAAATTGACATGAGCTGAAATTCAGTGAATCCATGCAAAAAAAACCCCCACATAGCTGGAAGCAGACTGCAGATCCTGAAACCTTCTTGCACTTGTGACCCCATGAAGTAACCTGCTCAGAAGCAGAGGCCAGCGCCGGCTGCAATACAGGGCATTTGGAATCGCTCAGCATCTGCAGACTGGGTGTACAGGAGGCAAAACCCAACGACTGCAACACAGATTACGTGATTAGCTAACCATTAACATGCTCCTCACTGTTTTATTTCCTGTCACTGAACGCAGCCAGTGCCTTTAGGTTGTTTCCCCGGCTGTTATTTCACGGCACGTTCCCATGCTGCACGCGCTCATTTGTGGCTGCTGATTTTCCCTCCTGAATTCTCCAATATGAATCACACTCTTTCTGCCACTCTGGTACCCTTCTCCAGCAGGAAAATGGCAATTGTCCAGGAGAAAAGCAAGTCCCAGAACAGAGAGAAAGTACTGGTAAGAGAAGTCTCCAAACTGGTGTGAGGTCATTGAAGTTAAGAGAAATAAAAAGCCCACTGTAGAGCAAGCACAAACCAGACCACACAACCCCCGCACTGCTTCGCAAGGACACCGCTACCGAGAACCAGCCCCAGAGTCGTGTGCTGCTCAGAGAAAGCCCAAGTCCTGCGGGAGAATGAGTCCAGCCAGGAGACCTCAGCTGTGCTGCTTGTCCACTCTGACCTGAGCCGGGGACAGGCTCTGCGTGGGGCTCGATGTGATTTAGAGTCCCCCCGGCCTGGGGTACCCAACCAGGCACGCTCCAGTGCGCTGGACTTCCAGCAAAAGGAGTCAGCAGAGGGGGGGCTGCAGTAAAGGAGAGCGATGTCACCGTGCACACCGGGCAGGGAGCAGAGCAGTGGTCAGCTGGCTGGGGACACCAGCTGCTTAACCTGTGTTTTGCCCCAGATGTTCTGGTGACCTCAGGAGAACCATTCCCTTGAACACACTCAGTAAAATTCAAGAAGTGATTGCAGACATGTTTGTATCGTGCTATCTCTTACAATGAATGCGATCTCCAGCATCACATTCAACACTACAAATCGCTTTCCCTCCCAGAACATCTGCTGGAATCCCCCCCACCAGACGCGCATGCTACAGGTGTGGGGTTCATCAACGCCCCGTGCTATGGACAGACAGTGATGTACCCACTCAGTGTGAAGCGAGAAGCCATCCTTCGCGCCCTGCAGAAACGCATCTTACCCTCCATTGCCCTTCAGACAGCCCCGCTGTGACCAAAGTTCGGTGATGCTCCCGCTCCCCTGCAGGGAACTGGCTCACCCCAGCTGTGCGCTGCTTAGAGCGGGCTGCGCCAAGCAGGGTCTAGAGGAACCTTCTCAGTCAAATGGATTCACCCAGCACGTGAGGCCCTATTAGGGGACATCCTAATAGTGACAGGGGTAGTTCCTTGCTGGTGCTCCCTTTGTCAGTGCAGGGGCTAGAAAGAGACTGCACTGAGTCCTCAGCAGAAAGCCTTAACCACAGGACCATCTACCTTCAGGTCTGGGGAGCTGACAATGTAACCTGAGATGCGCTGAGGGCTTTTTTGGTTTGTTTCCAGGGACGATCAGCCACCCCTCGTACGTGCCTCACCGTAGCCAGCCGCTTCCCTCCCGCAGGACGGCCAGCAGGTTGGAGCATGCCGGGCAGTTCCTAGAAATACCACTGGAATTTCGAATGTTCCTTTTGGCCCCTTATCACTTTCTAATTTATTGCACCATTTAAAGAAAAGGAGAGGCCAGCCAAGGTTGATGCAAATCTTTCATTCAGCAAAAACACGTTAAGAAAAACTGCATCTCTGCACTGCAGCAGTGAGGATGCTCAGTGGCCTGGAGCCCTCTGCTCGCTGCTGACGGCTGCTCAGTGACTCAGCCGTCCCACTTCCATCCCACAGCAGGACCAGCTCTTCGGGGACAACCAAGCCACTGTGGTGGGAGCAGGACTGGATTTGCTGCAGAGAGTGTCTGGCCATGCTGGATTATCCATCCCGTGGTGCCTGGGTCAATCTGTGCCCGAGAACTGGTTTCTTTCATAACACAGCAGTGGAGGGTGAAGAAGTTGAGCAATCAGTGGGAGCAGTAAGGCCATGGCCATCAGTGGTGCTCATCTTGTGTTTTAGAATGCCGAATGTTTGCTATTATCATCATTTAAGAGTTGATCTGGAGCCCTAGTCACAAGTTGCCAGCCCTGGGGTCTCTTCTTCGAACAGCTCGACATCTCTGCCACCAAAGCAAGCAAACCCTCTGCGTGGGACCAGAGCTTTGGTCTGCAAGGTCTCCTTAGACTCCCCTTCCCAGTTCGGTTCAGTTCTTCCATCATGGTGAGGAAACTGGGTTGACAAAGCTGACGAAAGGAGATAAGAGCCAAGAGCAAGGTCCAGCCTGTGGTTCCCAGCTGGGCAGAGCCGCCTGCATGCCTGCTCTGCTCCGGCTTTGGCCCTGACACTTCCAGCGAGGGCGGCCATCAGCGCTGGTCATGCCAGACAAGCTGCTGCTGCGTGATGCAGTTTTAAGCATACATAATCTCAGGCAGTGCCGTAGGATAATTACATGGTTCATAATTGTAGGCTGCAAATCTGAGCCAGCTGCTGCCATGAACACTAAGGATGCTGCCACCTCTTTCAGCAGGGTTAGAGCTGGACTGGCCAAGTAGCTATCGACGGAGAGCGGCCTTCCTGGGAGCCCGCTTCTGTTGTAGCTCTGCCCTACACAGCATCTACCTGGAACCACCACGGTGTGGGGCAGGTCTGGCTCCAACGGCCCTGGGAACTGGAAAAACACCACACACACAGAAAAACACCTCAAAACAAAAACACGAAGCAAAAAGGATTCTGACTTTTCTCCACATGGCAGAAGTTCCTTGTAAAAGTGAAATCCCCAAGCCCTCGCTCCAGAAGAGAAAAACAAATCAATCTAAGCCTCCATCTCTCGTAATCCCAGAAGAAAAATGAGATAAAGGGAACAAAGCTTGGAAGAGTTAGCACATATCCCCTGTCTGCCCTTACTTTTCTGTGAAAAGCACTGAATTATTAGTTGTATGCTATGAAACCCATTTGGAAAGGCCCACCACGTTTGCATTTCTGAGACGTGTCTTTTCCCACCTGGAAATGTTGTTCGGGCAGACTGAAAGGATCTTGTACATTTGCCCGGGATTTCTGGGCACTTGAACATCCCAAATCTGTGCGTGAACCACTCCAGTGCTCTATGAAGCATCAGTCCCGGCGTGCCGGTGCCACAGAGAGGGTCTGTGCGGATGCGTGAAAACCAGCAAAGCGCAGCAGGTCCGAGCGCAGGGCCACGTCCGCCATCCAGCTCCCCTGCAAATCATCCTGGCTGGGGAACCCTCAGCTGAAACTCCCAGCTGTGGAGTCACTGACACGAGAGGTGAATTCGGTGAAGCAGCCGTCCGACGGGCTGGCTGGGGGCACGTCAGAAGCAGCGACGCAGGTGGAGCGTGCAGGGACAGAGAGGAAAGCAGACGGCACGCAGCTGCTCGGCTCGCACCGGTGCTGCAGGACAGAGGAAGAGAGCTGCAGACTTTGCACAGCAGAACGAACATCAAAATGGCACAGAACAGCCTTCTGAAACCCAGTCAACCACAGTGGTCATCACCATGGTCATCACCGAGATATACATTAATTTTTTTTCCTTTCTTGGTAAGTTTTCCAATGTAATCTGTTTCTGTTTCTTTCTGTGCCTATAAACCACATCTTAAAACCTGATCTATGCCCGCCAAGGCCTGTTAAAAGGACACTTCCACCATCAGCCATGAAGGTGGCTCAGTATTTTCACCCAGGAAGAGCTCACGTTTTCAAGTACTTGCTCCTCAGCAGCCCCTACTGCTCATTTGCGTATTCCACTCCAGGACTCATTTTGCCAAAATAACCTCATTTGCGTGCTAAATGCCATTGAACTAATTAAATGCCCCCCAGGAATTCTGGCCTTCTGCCCTTCAGTTTGCCCCTCTTCTATTTTATTCAATGTCCAAAGCCCATGTCGTTCCTCACAGATGTCATTTTGCTTCCAAGCAAATGCCCTTGTGCTCCTATTTCTAAGAATAAGGATAAATTCTGGCAGCATAATGTTTCTGAGAAATATGCAGTAGTGGCAAGGTAGCTGGGGGGGGGGGGGGAGAACAGAGAGGAAGGAAAACAGAGTCATGAGGAATAGCTAGAAACAGCAAGAGGGACTGGGGGTAGGAAAAAATGAAGTCAAAGACAGTAAAACTGGAGCTCTGTGCTAGAAATACAGGTCTGTTATATTTGGTGAATTAAAAAAAACAAAATCAGCTTACGGTTATACCCTAGCATCAAACAAGTGGCAGTAGCACCTGCTCCTCGAGGTCAGCTAAAGCACTGAAATAACTCTGAGTAAATATGTGTCTGGTCTCCCGGGCACCGTGATGAAACATCCACCGCTCCGTGGTCTGGGTACCCGGGGAGTTTCCATCCATTTCTCTCTGTTTTGTTTGTTCAAGTCCTGCAAACGGCAGTCGCTGTGGCTGCTGCTGGCCACCACGAGGCCGGGAAGAGCGCAGGGGTGTTTCGGCATCGCAGCGAGGAGACGGGAGGGTAACGTCTCTGTTGTTATATATGTACATAGCATACCCAGGTCGTGGCCACTGCTCTGCTCCCCACAGGGGACCGACACACTGCTCCATGCCCAGGAGCTACGGCACTGCACTGTAACGCTCAAACAGGGTAAAGAAAATAAAAGTAGCAGCTTCAAGATGTATCTGGGGGTGTGATCTGACCCATAGCTCGTTATCTCAGGGAGCGGCCGTCCTGCACGATGGGCTCCTACTCGCCTTTGCCTCACTGTGTTTGTTCCTGGTGCTTCCTGACGAACAGCCCGGGGCCGGGGCCAGGTCTGTGGCAGACGAAGGTAAGACAGTGGCTGTGTTGGAATCGGGCTGCTTGTTTGGATGAGTGTCACTGGAGCCAACTGGAAGGCACCACATGGGGACATGAGAGCCCAAACATCTGCTGGCCTTGACTGAAGTGACTGATCATCCGCCTCTGTCGCTGCGTAATTCCCCAATTGATTCAGCATCACACTTTGTGGCTGGTGCAGTGTGCAAGCCTCTCAAGTCTTCATTTGCTCCAGCACGCTCTGCCACTATCATATTTATTACAGATGTACACAAAGTCCTTCACCGCCTTTTCTGCCTGCCTTTGCTTAGAATCTGATTTGTACACAAGGACCTCCAGTCGAAATTAGTAGTCCTCCAAGGATTAACGAGGAGAGAAAAAAGGAAAGGATTGAGTTGTCAAACAGAGGAAATGATTTGAATTGCTTGGGTCTGGTGGTGCCCCCCAGTTCTTCCCAGAGCTTTTTGTTTGATTCGCGGGTGAGAGCAGATCACCCGCAGCCCCTCGCAGGCTGTGGTACGGATCAGGCAGCAAGAACAGCCGGGCGCGTGGCAGCTGTCCCCGTGCTTGTGTTCGCTGCGGAAACCAGGTTAACAGGGGCCATGGGATTCCTGTGCTGCACCATTCAGGGCCCTCACAGAGCTCACGGACTCGAGAGCGGCTGCCAGACCTCGAACCGCCAGCCTCTCCGGAGCAGGGAATTTCACGGCAGGTTCCTGCCCTGCTCCTCCAGGTGGGACATAGCCAGGACGCTGTCAGCACGCAGTGCTCAGCAAGGAGGTTCGGAAACGCCGTCAGGGCAGGTGCGACAGGATGAACATCCCCTGATGAAGCTGAAGCTTCATCCTCCAGGGAGGCTGCGGACCCCCAGCTCCAGCTGCCAGCAGCTCCCCAGAGCCGTGCCCTGCTCGCCTCCCGCCCCGCCGTCCTCAGCCCGGCTTCTCCAGCGCGGTGAGCCATCCTGTGCCAAAGGAGCGCAGGGGACAGCACCCCCGCTCCCCCCACCCCGTTCGTCTGTTTGTTAGGGCAGCTCGTTGCCCAACGAGCCGTCACCACGCCTACCACTGTCCCACCGCGCTTGTCCCTCTCCCTTTGTCACGGCTGCTGCTTTGTCAAAAGTGGAACGCTTTGGTGTTATATGGCAGAAAACCAGGAGCCTTCACACGCTGCTGGAAATGTTTGCCCAGGCCCTGAGGGCACCAGCAGTCCGTAACAGCCCTGCCCAGGCCTGGGGGGGCCCAGGACCCCATTTCTGCCCCCGAGCCATCAGTCCCTGCCCCAGCGGTGCCATGGGATGCTCCTCTGCCCTGCCTGGCCGTGGGCCCCACCAACTCTCTCCCTGCGGAAGAGCTGGGCAGAATGAGCTGTGCTGCGAGCGACCGTGAAGGTGTCAGAGGAAAACCAGGCTCCTGCTGTGCTGCAGAGCTCAATTCCTCAGACGGTCGCTGGGTAGCAGCACAAAAAACTGAATTTCAGGTTTACCTCCCTTGTTCAGGCAATAGATGCGACCAAGAGCAGGGCAGAGCGCCAAGCGAACAGCACAGCTTCAGTAACAAGTGAAATGCAACCTGTCTTTCTCTGACTGACGAAGCCCTGCGGAGATAAACGCTCCAATCCATCTCTCCTCTAAAACAGGAGCTGAAAAGTGGGTTAGAGCCTGCTGCTGGCAGTGCAGCGTTTGGAGAGGTCTCTGCTAGGAGCTGACAAGTGACTGGCGTGATCGGAAAAAATTAATTTTGCTTCTCACAACAGAGTTCACCGACATCACTGTCTCCCTGCATGGTGGAAGGTGGTGGGAGCCGGGAGGGGTGGGAGGCAGCGGGACCCCGTACACGCAGAACCTCACGGGCAGCCCCGGTCTTGCTGAACTCAGCTCCAAAGTCACCCTTGTTCACCTTTGTGTCCTTGTGTCACCTTTTCCTCGGGTGCATTGCTGGTATCTTCCCCCTCCCCCCCCAGGCCGGTGATTTTTTTTCTTCTTCCATCCTTAACACCCAATACAACGCACAGAAGGAAAGGTGAATAAAGTTAAATTCAAATGCCAAATGGGAAAGCTTAGAGGTTTTACAAAGTGTTTGTTCTCTGTGAGTACTTGTTGGAAACTGGCACAAACAAGTCAGTATCTGCTCCGAGATACCAGAGCAGATGTGACAGAGTGGAAAAGCCTCTTCCCTGCCAAAGTATTTGCTGGAGACTGGATAACAAGGTGCCATTATACGACAGTGGGTAAAGGTTCAGAGCAGACCGGGGAAACGGAGCAGGCATCCAGGCGGTGCAGGGCGCTGCCTTCGCAGGCTGCAGCCCCTCCAGCGCCACGCGTGCCCGCAGACAGCGCCCGGGAAGGCAGCTGGCTCTTCCGTCCCATCTCCCTCAGCCGCAAACAGTGACAGCTCATCTTGTCCCTCCATTTCTGTCTGAGGGCTGTAAGCTCCTTCTAGCTTTTGTATGCACTTCTGCGGAAGAGTATGAAATTCAGCACTCCAAATGCACATTTATAGTCTGAACCAACACGTGAAACTTAAGTACAGGAGCTCCAGTTTCTGATATTTGTACTGAAAAACTTTCAAGGATTCCTGTGAATTTCATTCATCCCTGTCGTATTTGCCCCTAGATAAGAATACTGCATATTTTACAAATATTTTGCAAACACAGTTGAGTTGGAATGGCAGATATCAAACACAATTTCAAATTGCATCTTTTCACTATAAATCCTGAAGACATAAACCATCCCGTGCCTCACCCTCAAAAGATGCTCTTATTTGTTTTGATTCTACAATGAGAAGCAGCTGGTTTTCTGAAGCTAGGGGAGGATGGGAAGTTTTGGCTGCATTCTCTTATTCTCAAAACTCACCTGCTTTTTGTCCCCTACCAAAGAAAACTCACAAAAAATTATTCAATAGACACGGAAAACACATCAGGGCAATAACTGCATCTTCAGCCTGACGTGGCAACAAGTCTCCTGCATAATCCCCCTACGTGGTCTTCAGATTCAAAACACAGTCTCAGTAAAAATCAATCCCAAATTACTTGAGGATGTATCTGAAGTCTTAGAAACCAAACTTCACTGGCAATTCATCTTAACAGCCTTTACTCAGCACATGAGCAGACAGGTTTGATCAGGTAAGAGAAAGGCTTTAACCATCCCAACGCTGCCTCAGTTCCTTTCTCCTCATTACTGTCAACTGCTATTTCACATTGAGGTTTAAAAAGACACCCGGCACCTTGAAGCTCCCTTTAATTGTCTGTGTGCTTTGATTTTGCAGTGTCTTCGGACTTGCCTTCCCAGAGGCCTCCTCAGCGGTGACCGTGGGTGCAGGCACTGCTTTTGTCTGTTGCAGCCAGCCTGAAACCCATTGCCCGAGTCAGCACAGCCAGAGAGCTGCTTCCCTCCTCTCCTCTTTCCCCTCCCTTCACCCTGTTCAAACAGCGCTGCTTTTAGCTCATTTATCTGCCTATTGGGGCGATATGTAATCGGAGCAGGAGTCCTGATGGGAAATACAAAGTGATTCTTTGGAGTGGTTGGCTCTGAAAACCATGCCGGGTGCTGAGGAAGCGAGTTGCAGCTGCCCCTTTCGTTCGCTTTGCCCTCTATCCCGAGTCTGTCAGCACGAGACAAATTGGAAGAGCCTCCGGGATGTTCACAGGCTCATCTTGCTTTAGTAAAATCCAACATTATTTATGTCAGCACGTGACACTCATTTAATACGAAGGTAAGGACACAGACTGACTCGCCCACCCCGCTGTCCAGGGGACTCTGCTCCAGCCTGTCTGTAGCGCAGCAGAGACCAACAATCCCCATCCACTGAATCTGAAAGAGCGGTACCATCGCTGTAGTTAGAGCCACCACTCTAAACCAAAATAACAAAAGCTTTCACTCATGCATCTATATTGCCAACACTTCCAAAAGATTGAAAAAATCATTCACTCCTTTGTTACAAAAAATTGGAGCTGCTACCTCAGCCCTTATTAATTACACTTGCACAATAACGCCAAAATCAAACCAGGTTCATCACAGGTCTGTTCCCCCCAGTGGAGCCGGCCCTTGGAACAACCCAGGCAAGGGAAGAGAAAAGGTCTGACTACAAATCTTCCCACAAAATTCTTGTTTAAGTAAATAGTTCTCTATATCTGCTTGTATGTCCTCCTAAGTAATCTAAGCAATCTAGTCCTGTTACTCCTCTCCTTCCTTTACCACGAGGAGAACAAATTTCTTCACGAGTTCAGATTCTGAAAAGACTTTTTTCCATACGAAGGAGGCCAAGTAACCGGGTAACATGGAGATGTCCTAACGTGAAGGTGGATGAAATGCTGCAGAATTTGAGTTTACCCACAAAAAACAGCTGGTAGAAGAGCAAATACAAACCAGAACAAGGGAGAAGTGAAAGCAGCCAGAGGGCTGCCACACGAATACCTACAGCAGAGCAGGTAACGGGAGTCAGAGCCCAGCAGAGAGACAGAAAAGGAACCCAGCACAAATGCCATTCCGCTCTGCCGACTGAAGTGAGCCCATCACCATCTGTCCCCAACCAGGACAGCACTAACTGGGTCAGTCCAGCAGCTGCCAACGTCAGTCAGTGCCTTCCAAGTTACACCATTTTGCCAGTAGTTTCAGAAATAAATTCGCTTTTAAAAGAAAAAACAAGAAACCCCAACCCTTCATTCAGAGTAGCAGGGCAGAAAGTGACAGGGCGAAGCAGAGAGGCACCGAGAGGCAGCAGGCACCTTGCCCCTGCCAGCTGCAGGGCCACGGCGTCAGCACGGATGGAGCCCACGCACAGCCCTTCTCGGAACGTTCAGCCTTCAAAACTCAACTACAGAGGCTAGAGGATGCCAGAATCGTGATTAGGATTTGTGATTTTGGGGTGCTCACTCCAGGCCCCTCACACTTGGTGGAAAATGAGTCACGAAGAAGGCTTGGAAGGCCAAACCCCACGCGTAATTCCTTAACAATTCAACTGCTAGCAGCATTTGCCTGCCAAATAGAATCCTCAAATTTGCTCCAACTTGTACAAGGCATTACTTCAGGTTCGGTATCTGCAAGTGCTGTAAGATACTTTTTCACACACCTACTCCAGAACGGGGTGGAATCTCAGGAACGAGCATGCCAGCCTAAGACAGTTAGCAGCTCTTGTGATAAGGAGAGCTATCATAACGCATTATATAAAATAAAAACAATGCCATATTTCAGTGAATGTACTGAAACAATTGTGAATCGGTGTAAGAACCTTTTTTCATCAGAGTTTGATACAATTAATTCTCTTAGAAGACAGAAATAATACAAAGTGACTTCACATTACAGAGCTCATCGCTTAAAGATAAGGATCTGTTTATACTTACACTGATCATTAAAGAAATGTTTTCCTGACAAAAAATGGCATTGAAGTTTTCAGATGAGCTATTCTGGGGGGCTGAGGGATGATTCTTCGTGCATGATGCAACTTTTCTAAGTCCTAGAAGTTTGGAATGGTTTTTATTTTAGTGCTTGTAATTATACTAGTGTGCCTCCATACAGCCACACACTTCAGTATAATAAATACCACACAGATACAGAAAAAGCAACACTGATAATCTGGTAGGATTCAGGAGAAAAAAAATTCAAAATGAAACTTACCTTTCTGCTGCCAGTACTAATAGTTGCCTTTCTTGTTTTTCCAGACTTCAAGTAACAAACCTGCACACGCAGCCCTGCAAACCCAAATGCGCTGTCGGAGGCTACCTGGGGAGGAACCGCTTCCGCGCGTTGGCCGCACGCTGAGAATTGGCACTACCTGGACGCAAGAGCAGCCTCATACAAGCAACACACACAGAACGTTCACTGAAGGTATGACAGGCAGGCTTCTCAGCTCAGCAACTATGGTTCTGGAAAGAAATGCATTTTACTCAAAGTCCACACAGGCTTCATGTAGGTTCTTTATTTTGAAAAAAAAATTTAAAAAACCCAGAAAATCTTGAGCAGAAAGCAGGTAGCAATGTCTTTTACAGAAATCATTCTCCAAAGTATGTATCCTGCAAGAGCCCACGCCAATCCTCTCTCACAAGGTAAATTTTGTTCACAAGATTTAAATCACCATAGCCAGTTCTGCTTGTTCATGAAACGAGCTTCTCTGAAGCCTGACTTGACAGCATGTGACATAAGCTTAGCATTGGCTCATTTATTACTTCTTTTCAGAAATGATTAATCTGGAGGTGGTTTCTCCCCCAGCATTACACATCTGGGCATCTCCATAATCTGAGGAAAATTATGAATGGGGAAAAAGCAGTAAGATAAAAATAACATGAAATATGCATTTGCAAAAAAGTTCTTAAGTTATGGGAAAAATAAGTAGTAGGTGCATACGACACCAAGGTGCCTTTTTTTTTTTTTTCAAATTCAGCTTTCTCAGGAGAATGGCAGCTTAGTCCTCCCTAAAAAAAGCTCCAGGGAAAAAGGAGTTAAATAAAACTCACAGGAACTCACAACTCCCACTCCAGCCTACCTCCCTTGAAATATACATTCTTCCTTATATTTATTTATGCCTACTACCCTCAATCATCCAGTCTCTAAAATGCTTCTCCATCACGCTTCTGGCTCTCCAGTTACCAACATTTACAGTGGGGATGATTTTCTGTGGCTTCAGCCATTGAACGAAACGCTTCATTTCCAGGTAACTGCTGTGTTCACTGTAAGGAATCCCTGAAATGAAACAAATCACAGCGACCTGTCAGTCTACTTAGCTTCTTGTCAAAACAGTTTTGCAAGCCTTCCAGCTAAGAAATACTTCAGATAATATTTTTTTTTTATTTGTATTTGCAATCTAAAGTTTATAGCTAAGGTAAAACAAAAACCCAGATTTTCCTTCTGGAAAAATTACCTTGCGTTAAGTTACCAAGTCCTTCATGCGTGCAATGTGAGCGACACCAAGCATTTGGTTAAATGAATGTTAAAATTTAAGGAGATTCAACTCCAGCCAAGAACAAGAACTGAGCAGAAGAGGAAGACCCACAGTCTCTCAAATGAGTGAAGTATGGAATGAAATCTTGGATGTGGAACTGCACTGCCACCAGCATCAGCTGGGCCAAGATTTCTCCCCTGAAGTCTCTACATATATCAGATAAAAGCCTTTATTTGCAAGAGGAGGACAGGAGCAGAATGTATGTAAAAATCTGCATTTACAGTGTTCCCAATTACCCCGTTCGCTCCTGGAGATCCGTATGTTCAGTTTCTCAGTTATCAGAAAAAGCATCGGTTACAATGAACAGTAGGAGTTTCCAGAATAAAAATACAAAAAACATCCACACAAAATTAAATGCACTGAATCTTTGCCACTCTCATACCATATATGGTGATCTTTCCTCTTGTCTGGGGTTTGATATCCACCAGAGAAAGGCATGAATCAGAGTAGGTCCACCCAGTAGGTCTGAAAGCCAGAACTTGATCAAAATGCTCAGAAAACTTATTCAAGTGATCTTGCAAGCCCTGTGAAAAGAATATAGCGTATACTTAATCCCATTAAATAGCTTGTTAGTCTAAATGTTGGAGATTTCACAATGGAGAAACTTCAGACTAAGTTTTATTTTCATGTTTTGATATGAACATTTTTATTTTAAATACCATCTGCCTTGAAAACATTAATGATAAATATTTATATCTGCAGAGCACCTTGTACCTTAGGATGTCAATGCTTCATCTGAGTAAGCCTACAGATCAGAACACATGCAGCACAGTCACATCTTCTTACCAATCTTGCTCCACAAGTCATTCATTTCCTCCTTTCAGCTGGAGGTCAGCACTCTTGCAGCTGAGTGGTGATAAAAGATGGTGAAAGCTTGCTTCAGTGCAAAACCATCTGGTTAATTTAAAGTGCCACTGACATCCTGACATCTGCTTATGCCCAGAAGTGCTCTGAGTTAATTAAGTAAGGTAGCCAAAAAATCACAGCAAGCAAGTGCTTGACTTGAGTATTGCTCTGAGCACTACACCATGTTTTACCACATCTCCACTCAGAACAGGAAGGAAACAACCTCTCATCCCTTCACTCTAAAAAAAAAAATTAACTTGAAAACTTTCCTAGTTGGCTAAGTCAGCCTTCAATGTTGTTTAAGCTCGGGAAAAAGATGAGAGGGAAGTATAAGGAATGTACAATCCTATTCCCGGACAAAGTGAAGTCAGTATTATTTCAAACCAAAAATAGAAAAATCAATTTCACATGTCTTGTATAAAATCTTAAAGGGACATTCTCCGTTTGAAAGTCCTATGAGATTATGGAACTCAAAATATTAAACTTTATATCAGCAGCAGGAAGAGGAAAGCAAAATAAAGATTGATTTAAAAAAGGTGGGGAGAGGAGGACATGTAGGCTGTGATAGAATACAAACTAACCTGTCACGTACTTGAAAATTATTAAGCAGGAAGAAGCCTGTGACACTACCACACTTAACAGCACCTTCAGTACAATGTTCAGCAGCAACATACAGAATCCATCTAACTAGGCACACAGAAGAACAACAAAAACACCCTACCACAACATATGCTTCTTTCAGCGACAGGAATTATGGCTAGTTGCCATGACTCTTAATACACTGCAAATGTTCAGTCCTCGCTAGGTTAAATATGTAACTGTAGCAGTCTAATTCTCCTTCACACTTCATTTTAGGAAGATTAACATAGCTTAAGGTAATAATTCACATACTTGCTCCCCTTACTTTAATGATATCTAAATACAGTACTTCAAATACAATGAATATCTTATTAACCAATGCTAATCTGCTGTCAAATTTTGTCATAAATCAAGCGAGCAACATTAACACTAAGGATGCAATTTCAATCTCATTGACAATGATTTGTGCGTTTCAATCACAGGCACTTCTGAAAATCTCACCTCGCTGCCAGTACAAGACATTGCTGAGCTAAGCAACATAAAGGAGGTGCACAGACCTGAAGACCCCAGTTTTCTGGAAGTCTTCCACTGCATATTCAAGTGGAAGAAGCCTCAATTTTTGGCTGGTATAAAAAACTATTTGTTGCAAAAGAACTTTGCATGCATTTTAGAAAAGATGGCCTCTTTCCACAAAACAAATTACTACAGTGTTTATTTACAACAAGTCCACTTTAAACACAGATTCCAATTTCTTCTTTTATTGCTTTAGCCAAGACTGTACTAAACCTTCATCCTTTCAAAATGGAAAATATATTCCATTGCTAAATCAACCTCCTTCAATCACCGTGACAGCTTGTTATCTACAGCATCGCGAAAGTCAGCAGTACATGCAAATGGATTCCATAAGGTACAAGAAGACTCAAACATGATTAATAATTAATTTACAATCAGCCCTAACACCACAAACTCATTTGCTTATTCATGAACAGCTACTCATCAGCACACACATCAATCCCTGTATTTTACTGAGTAAAACCAAGTATTGCAGTGAAGTACCACATCCATAAAGTACATTTACAATACTACAGCAATTCATGTTTTATTGTTATAAACATTTTAATTAAAAAATCACACATATAAAAAATTTTCATTTTATAAACTTATGTCAATATTATCCATTAAGAATATCCAGAATATTCATCTAGAGCATGTTGTCTCACTCTTGACCCAGGCAGCACCTGAAGAAAGTTTGATATAAACTCCTAATAAACTCCTCAAGAAAGCCAGAGCTAGACATAGGAAAAAACCCAAATGAACAAAAAGAATCTCAGCCCATCCAGCAGTAATATAACACCACAAAAAGCTTATTCCTCTGCCACTGTATTTTTGCTGCCTCTGATCCTCTATGGCTTTTCTTTCTAGTTTTACCCTTCAGACGTCACACATCTTAGCCAAACACTCATTTCTAGTACTGGTTCTTTTCAAGGGGGCAGTCACAAGGCCTGGATAAAATACATCAAGTCTGGTGACACCTGGCCAGGTAGTCAACATCATGAATGGGACTGTTTTCATCCTAATCACAGATAGAAATACCTATATGAATTTATAAAGCAGAAAAGATATGCTTTCTTCTCAAATTTGAACTTGTTTCTTCAACAGATTCTTGGGACAGTAATACAAGTCCCGATGCAGCGATAGAAAAATTACCCAAAATTCTATATTCAAATACATGGTTGAAGATAAAAAGGGATGGAAACCTCTAAGCCAGGTAGCACAGTTTCCCTCCCCGGGGCTGCATTTGTATAGAAATGGGCACATCTTGACAGAGACAGCTCAAGCAGAAAAGGGAACTGCACCGTACGTTACTGTCACCAAGCCTTTAGCCAAGTGACAATCGAGGGTACAGCACATATTCTGAGGATGCCGTGGGTTTACAAAACTCATCTTTCAACCTGTCAAAAACACATTCACTGATCCACCTGTTCTTCACGGTGGATTTAACACAATTATGGTCACTATTAATTTTTGAATGCTTCAGTTCTAGGCAGAAGGTACCAACATTGGTCTTTAAACTCTGATATCTATGGGAAAGATAGCAAGAGATTTCTGTACTTTTCTAAGTACCCATGGCTTTCAGGTGAATAACGCTCTCTGCTGAATCAATACCGTGTTTATAAATCGTACATGAACAGCTAAGCTAGTTGGTCACAAATAATAAAACAGCTGTCTCCAAAATGAAAAAATATGCTTGATATTACTCCTGAAAATCAACATAGAGAAAAGCAGATTTCAGATAGCCCCCCAAACTGGAATTAAACAGCTAGACAATGCCACCAGAAGGAAAAACAATATTCACAACATAGAGACTGCACAAATACTTCTAAAATTCCTGAATATGCATGCAAAAAAAATCAATATTATAAAAAAATCATAACATTCTCCAGCAATCTAAAGACCCAATGATCAAGGGGAAAAAGCCCCTGATCACAAGGAAGTATATGCAGGAGCATCTCAAAAGATGAACTCAAGCTCTGGGCATCCAGATTTAGTCTTACGAGCCGTCAGCTATGGAAACACGGAAGCTTTCCTTGGCCGAGTAGAGTTTTATCAACAGTTACCACAAACTAGGCTTCAGCTGGGGTAAGCACATGTAGCTTATGCAGCTTTTTTTGTTCTTTATCTAGAAACAGACCAGAGAGGTCTTTCCATAATAAAAGGCAGAATAATCACGCATATAGTTCTGAGAACTACCAAGCCTGGAGCACAGACAGGTTTATTTTTTCTCTACTAGTAAAGAGTGTAACAGGGGAAAAAAAGGGTGTGAAACTGGGGCTTCTAGGAGACACCATAATATACCACCAGGGTTTGGTTATTTGCATTCTACTAAAAAGGCAACTGATGGACAAGACGACAGATATACTTAATTTACTAAATAAGGACCGAATCTGAGCTTTGGACTGAGAATACTCCTGTAAGGATTTCATGGATTTGCAGGTTCGCAGCTGAAACTACGCGAGCAGGAAATTAGCCCAAATTAAGAAGTAAGATTGTGGTTTTGAGTAGGGCTAGGGATCAAATAAAACAGAGGAGGTAGGAGACACCCAGCAGATAATGTAGGCATTGGCACTTAGTGATGAGGACCACTAAAAAATTTTGGCTTTCCCAGTAATGCACCAGTAATTCAGGACAAAACCTGTACAACCCAGCACAAGACAAAACCATGCAATTGCAGATGACGGCATCAACATTTACATGGTCTGTAAAAAAAAGGATGGTATCATTCATCAGTAACTAGAATGAGATTACAAGTGATCAGATAATTTATTATTAAAAATATTGTCCGAGTTCATGTTTACTGATGCTGCTGGGGCAGAAATAAGAGAAATGGTCGTATGAACTCATCTTTAAGTATTTAACATTCTTCGCATTTTACTGACACTACATTCCACCCAGGCATTCAACTAGCTACCAGCCTCACTGGGTGTTCAGCACTCTGAAAGTCCACCTATCACGCCTAGCTTACATGGACGCAAAATTACCAATGACAGCATCAGACCACATTCCAACGACCTCACACATGAAGTCAAAGCCCCAGTACAGAGGGCCATGGTGGTTCACCAGACTATTTTCCACTAGATCACTGTGGCTTTAATATCTCCTGGCTCTTTCCAGGTTCCAGGCATTGTTTCTAGCACACTGTAGATTTGTCTAGAAGCTCTCATCCTTGGACATGAGACCCTGCACATGATACATCTGCCCCTCTCTGAGAAGTAAGGCTGTCTACACATCCTTGTAGTATAATCACACTCTCTGCCTGAAAGTCCAGCTACGTGAGTATGCCATACACACTGGGACACAGGACAGCAGAATCACGTAACAACCCAAAAATCCGCAGAAGAAACTAAAATGTATTATTACTGTTTAAGACAACACAACACATTAAAAATAAATCCATACACATTTCCATTACTCATTTTCTGCCCCACCGCAGAAAAGATTATAGAACAACATTAAAACATTAAGATATTAAGTTCCATCTCCTGCAGCTCCCATCCAAATCGTATAGCCTCTTTTTCTCCTTTTTAGGTCAACTCTGACCTTTACTGGTCCTGCAGCTAAATACCATCTTGCTCTGAAGGATTTGCTTGAGATGGCACAGCAGGCCTGAAGCAAAGCAGGAAAATGAATCCAAGCCCTTCAGGCATAAGCAACCACTGTTTTTCCTCCAGGTTACCTTTAATCCAGAGCCTGCTGCTTTGCCTTAATGCCATTCTGTATTTCGTAGTCTATTTAGAACAAACTTCTTTCCCCCCAGGAATTCGGCACCTTTCCTAACTAAGAAATTCCCATGAAAACTCTCAACAACAAAAACCCACTGTCTCAAATCTCAACTGAAATGTGCACTTGAAGTCAACTTAGACGAAACAATGTCTTAAAATAAACTGGTTTACTTGCTTTTGCTACAAATACTAGAGAAGACTGTGTGTCGAAAAACTAAAGCATGTATACAGATGCGGTGTCCTTTAATTGACTCAATGTGTGTATTTGTTATGTGTGAGTTTTCATTTTCAAATATCCTTATCCCCATGTAAATCTTCAGCACAGAAGGAGAGAGAATATTCTTTTAAAAGAAGAAAATATTTTTATAAATACATGGAAATTGAACTGAAAGGAACACGGAGAACCCTATTTCTTTTTTTAATCAAACACCAGACTGGACGTTGGCCATGTTCAAAGGCTGCCTCAAAACAGAGAGGCTCACAGGTAGAAAATCCTTTTAGTCTTTTCCTACATCGTAGCAGGTAAAAGACAGGCTGAAAACAGGGACTCCATGTCACAATATATTAATTGCTAATAGGACAGATCCTTCAGTCATTACATAAATCTACTTCAAAAAGGTTCACAAACAGCAAGCCTTTGAACAAACTTCATCTTATCGTGTACAAGCACCGCACTGAAGTGAAATTACACTTTCTGTGCACCATGTTTGGAGACAGTCATTAATGTTTAATTGCATTTCATTTCCAATGTATTGCTACATGTCAAAACTTTACTAAATAAATAGGATCTGACAAGAGGTTAAAAAGCAGCAAACACAACACCGGCTGGGACGAGCCAACAGTAAAATTAGCCAGCAGGTTAATCAGCAGAGTACATGTTCTGAACTTACCTTAAAATTAATTTGCATCATGGGAAGAACATGAAGCAAAGTACCACCCCAGTCCATACTGATGAGCGAATTAACACCTGCTGACTCCAAGCACTGCAGTGTTTTGTACTTATCACGGGACATACTTGCTTTTGAGCCCAGAACTTCAGCAATTGCTTTAGGATGAATCGGGAAGAAATCAGATACAGAAAATTACAGGAGTTCATTTTTTGTTTGTTTTGGAGATATTTCTAATTATTGCACTGCATCATTTGTACTATTGGAAAAAATCCATATTTAACAGGATATAGTGTTTCATATTCTAAAACGAAGACGACAAACCTGTAATGGCTGTTAAAAAACTCTGTCTGCTATGTTTTAGCCCCAGAATTGTGTATGACAATTGGAAAGAGAATGAGAAAAGAAGTACGTTGATAAGTTCTAAGTCGTATTTCTTTGGTAGAATGTCACCAAGGTGCACTGGTATTTATTTCAAAGAAGCCAGAAACGTGCAGTTTCTGGAAAATGAGACAAATAGCCCACATTAAAGACAGACTAAATTTCAGTGAAAGCAAGCCTTGTATTGAAGACTTTAAATACACTCAAAAGCACAAATGTGCATGCCTGCTCTAGAGTATATATTTGGGCAATGATGTTGGATCCTAATGCTGTAACTGAGTGAAGCACAGCACACAAGATTTTCATTAAGAAAGATGTGTTTTGGTTTGGGGAATGCTTTGTTAAAATTGATTTCATTAAGACCAATTACTATAAATATTTAGGAAAATACATCATATAAACCTGGAAGGAAAAACTGTTAGCAAAACAGAAGTTTAAGAATAATTATATTCCTTTGCTGCTTCTCAACAACATGAAATTATTAACACTAAAGATGTCATAAAGACCTCATTTCTGGCTTTTTTTAATTGCCATTATCAATTTTCTCACCGGAAGCAATTAAATAGGTTCATTCACTTAGAATACAAACTGGCCTTCTGTATATTCGAGGGGTTTGTAAACATGGCAGAAAAATATTTCTTTCAGAAAGTTAAAACCTATTGATTAGAATCATAGAATCACAGGTTGGAAAAGAGCTCTCAGCTGATCAAGTCCAACCGTCCACCCAACACCACCATGTCTACTAAATCATATCCCGAAGTGCCACATCTACACGTTTTTTTGAACACTGAAAACTAGAAACATTAGAAAACTGAACAACCAGCAGCAGGATTATTAAATATATTTCATTTCTTTACACAACATCTGACCATCAAGACTAAGTGACCCTTTATATCTTCAAGAAAAAGGTCTTTTAACACTGACATTTATTTAGTTATTTGATCCAGTACACTTCTTTTACGTACCTAAAAAAACTTTTTCTTTCCCAATGGAATAGGTGCCACAGACAACTAGAGTACGTGGGTTTAAAGTCACTGTCTCAAAGGCAGTATTGACAGCAAACTGGATAACCTCTTGTTGAGCAGGAAAAGTGTATTCAGGACTACAGTATCTGGGGCATGGAAACAAGATATACCACTTCGTTATACAAGGGAGCAGACATCTGAATTTACCAAGCAGGCCCTCAAAACTGCATGCACACAATAACAAAGTCATGGAAAAGATCTTATCCCTCTATATAATTTCAGTCTACTTGCAATCTATTTGTCAGAAACTACTGAGGTGCCCAGATGAAACTGTTGCAACAAAATTTACATTGAGTGTATCAGTCTTTTCTCTACAACTATTAACTTCTCTGACACTAAGACTCAATTCTGCATTTTTTTTCTCTATAAATACCAAGTGCTTTTTCAAGCTAGATATTTGTATCATGTACTAATTACATCCTTATGTCTATTTTTTGTCGTGCACACAAACCATAACATAAGGCATTATTCATTCACAGAAACATATGGAACTGAAATAAAAGACTGCAGCTGGTCATTACTCATCATATGCAGAAAAACAATTTTCTATACATGACTCAGAGAAAGCTCTAAGGAAAACGTGGACAACTGATTTAACCATTTGGTATTCTTTCACACTTTGAATTCCCCCACGCCCCTTTTATAACAGAGCTGAATCCACATAAAACCAATGTTCCATGAACCTCATTTTAGAGTTGAACACTCAACATATGAATTTTGCCACCCAGAATTTAATAGCATTTATAAATAATAAGGCCATCTCACCAAATACTTTAGCAGCTTTTCCACTACCCACTTTTATTCTCTCATGTAACAGCATAACACATAAACAAGCTAGACATACTTTGACTTCCAATAAATATCTGATTTTATTCAACACTAAATAGAGCTAACAAGTGTTAAAACAGTAATGTTACTTCTACACACATTTTTTTCTGTTCATATAAGGTCTTACAAAACTGAAAGGAGGGTTATATTGAAAAAAAGCAGTCAAACACAACTTACGTGGTATCAAGATAAAGGGTGTGGACTTGTTGACTCATCAAAGCAGGGTAGCGCTCCATAGAAGGATCTGCCCTGAAGTCTCCTGTATGCAGAATAACATTTCCACTCGGTAGACAGAAAAGGATCATTGTTGCACCTGGACAACTGGAAACAAGCAAACAAAAAAACTCCATAAAAATTACATTAGTTGTCTATACTGATAAACTGCCTTAAGAGATATAGCACTCCTCAGTAGCAGGTGTGCAGAACAGCATTTTAAATCACAGCTACTATGCAGCCTAATTTAGCTAGAAATTCCTGGTTTCTAAAGGAACATTGAAGCTATCCTTATGGCCATAGACAAGCCAGACTTGAGTTCTCAGCTGAGATGGAGGGAAGAAAAAAACCACACCAACAGTAAAGTAATCAAGCATTAACTGCCATTTTGGGATGCTCTGTCTTCTT
Source organism: Opisthocomus hoazin (assembly GCF_030867145.1). Taxonomy (NCBI): domain Eukaryota; kingdom Metazoa; phylum Chordata; class Aves; order Opisthocomiformes; family Opisthocomidae; genus Opisthocomus; species Opisthocomus hoazin. The sequence goes on from NC_134419.1 coordinate 70,786,484, forward strand.
CTAGGTATGACAAAGCAGCTGCCTCAGCTGCCATCTCTGAGGTTCTATTATTTGATTTAAAGGGGAAACAGCACACCAAAGAGAAGCAGCATTCTTATTCAGGAGCAACAGAATTGTATTATTGCAGATGCATCTTCACTCCTGCAGAACTTACTGAAGAATTTCCTTTTAAATTCTAATTGCAGGTTTTAAAAATTATCCTCATCCAGAATTCCCTGGTTATAAATACAATTCTCTCACTGGCCACGGCAAATCCATTGCACCTTCTGCAGTTCCTCGCCAAAGCTGTCTGAAGGCCAAGTGCTCAGACTGGAAAACCAGAGTGGGACTATTTCGGACATGAATCATCTGTAAAGGGTAAATGAAATCTCAAAAAGGGGAAAACTGGCATGAATCAGAGCTAAAAACAAAATTGGTGAACTCTCCAAAAAGCTGAACTTTGTACCTAAGGTTTATGTGCCTTTTAAATTGAAGCAGAGGATCAGAAAGACAAACAGGAAAAATGAGAAGTGTCCAAATTACATAAGCAACAAGGCTTCCTTCATTCCCAGAAAGGGTTCTCAAAGGACTTCATGGAATCTTATCTCTCCAACTATAAACAAATCCTAAGATAAGTAATATTCAAACCAGCTGTGACACAGTGCTGTGTTTCAGTATACACTTCATGGAAAGGACTTGTTCCTCTTGCCCATTGCCAAATAAGGTACCAAGAGGCAGAATGGCAAGAGCACAGGGCTGGAAGTCAGGTGCTACTCAACTTTAAATCCAGCATCATCACACAGTGACAGTGTAATACTGGACAAAAATCTCACCCTTGATCACCAAATCCAGTGATGTCTTGCTGCATATTTCAACAGGCTTTTCTTTAATGTTCAATATTCAAAATGTTGGCAAGTTATTGTCTCTCCTGGGATCCAAAGTACTACATTTTTCTCTAGCTGAAGATTTAACTATCTTCAGCTGAAGCTACAGAAATGTAACATATCTGATAATCAAATCTAACATGTTCCCAACTAGACACCAAAAACTAAAGTGTCCAGACCACCAGAAAAATCATTCAACCTCTCAACAAGCTTAAAAATTACAGAGTTATGTGTGGTTAACACTATGTACTCCTTACGACGAAAAAAAAAATTAAACCAAAATTACAAAAAAGTTTCATTCTCAAAAACAATTCACCCATTTCAAAAGCTAACTACTTGCAAGAAATTTAGGCTCCTACACGCCTAATTCACTTTTGAAGTGCAAATGTATGTTACTAAGGCAACTCAGGAATGTGAATTATTTTCACCCTTCTTTTTTCAGACCCACTGAAACCTAAAAATGATGAAAACATAAACTGTATCTGTACAACATTTATCTTTAACATTCTACACACACAAATATTCCACAACAAAGCAATGACACATACTGATTGGCATCGAGCAACAACACTTTGGTCCCATTCACTATACATTCTGTGTCCATTGGCAACACGTGGATGTACTGCTCTTGGACTCGAAGTTTGCTCTTCACCAGGTTGCCAGTTATCTGTAACAGGGAAAGGATTTAATACGTAATAGGAACAAAATCTAAAAAAAGCCTTTGTTTATTTTAGAAACAAAAGCTCTCAAAGCCAGACTGTCTGGCTTAGAGAGAAACTATAAGATCATGGGTATAATGAAGACTTTCAGTAGCACTTCACCTCTCAAAAAGCAAACTGACAAAAACCTGTTTTAAAAAGGCAAACTTGTAAAAGCCTGTCAACAGGTTAAAGACTGGAATCAGAGAGGAGGCAAACAAGAGGGAATATCTGTTACAGACTGCCAAGTCAAGAAGGGTAGGTGGGTAAAGCCCTGTTTAAACAGCCGAAGGAACTTCCAGGTCACAGGCCCTGGGTCTTCTTACGGAGAACTGCAGTCATCCCAGCACCTGCTGGAAGGGCAACATGGGACACGACCATTCCAAGAGACTTCCAACGTAAATCACAAATATTTTTTTGATGCAGGTTCTGGATGGGTAATTTTCTGAGTAAAGAAGAGTTGGTTGGACATATAATAGCAAATGGCAGTCTTGGCCATTCAACAGCCTGAAGCACAGGACACACGGGACCAGGCTAAAACAACTCCATTTACTGACCATGGAGAATAGATGGCTTAAGTTGGGGCAATCCCTGCTATCAGTACAGTCTGGGGTTGAAAGGATCGAAAGCAGCCCTGCCGAGAAGGACTTGGGGGTACTGGTGGATGAAAAGCTGGACGTGAGACAACACTGTGTGCTGCCAGCCCAGAAAGCCAACCATACCCTGGGCTGCATCCCCAGCAGCATGGCCAGCAGGGCGAGGGAGGGGATTCTGCCCCTCTGCTCCACTCTGCTGAGACCGCCCTGGGAGTCCTGCGTCCAGCTCTGGAACCCTCAGCAGAGGAGAGACATGGACCTGTTGGTGCAGAACCAGAGGAGGCCACAACAATGATCTGAGGGCTGGAACACCTCGCCTGTGAGGAAAGGCCAAGAGAGCTGAGGCTGTTCAGCCTGGAGAAGAAAAGGCTCCAGGGAGACCTTATTATGGCCTTTCAGTACTTAAAGGGGGGCCTATAGGAAATATGGGGACAAACTGTTTAGCAGGACCTGTTGCAACAGGACAAGAGGTGATGGCTTTAAACCAAAAGAGGGTAGCTTTAAACTGCATACAAGGAAGACATTTTTTACAATGAGGGTGATGAAACACTGGCACAGGTTGCCCAGAGAGGTGGTCGATGCCCCATCCCTGAAAACATTCAAGGCCAGGTTGGACGGGGCTCTGAGCAACCTGATCGAGTTGAAGATGTCCTTGCTCACTGCAAGGGCGTGGGACTAGGTGACCTTTAAAGGTCCCTTCCAACCCAAACTATTCTATGATTCTACAATAATTTCAGACTTCCATCACTTGACTAGAGTTATAGAGAAGATGGAGCCAGATTCCTGTCCATGATGCACACAAAAAGAACAAGCTACAATTTCAAGTTGCAAAAAGGGACGTTTCAATTGCATATTAGGAAAAAATTTAAGAGTGGGTAAGCACTGCAGCAGGTTGCAAGGACATGTAGCAGAATTTGTGCTATTTTCAAGATTTGACTGACAAAGGCTCTCTGCGGTCTGATCTAATTTGAAGTTCTTTTAAACCTGAATTTTTTCATGGTATCTAGACAGGCAAGTTTCTCTAGTCTTCTTCATCAGCCAAATCCGGGTAAGAAAATTTCTTACAAGGGAAACACAGATTCCCATATACATATACACCCTGTCTAATTGACCCAACAACAGAACTTCTTATATTCTATTTATTTTCATCAGTATAGAAGTGATTCTAGTTGCATATGGATTTGATAATATCTAGTAATGTTGGAAAATCTTACCTTATTACAGTAGATTGGAAATGTGAAGTTTTTTGTTAGCCCACAATAGTGATCAGAGTGAAAATGAGTAAGGAAATAAGCTGTGCAGCCTTCAATTTCTCCATACTGAAAGGCATCAACTGTAAAACCAGTTCCTACAGCAAAAAGGGAAGAGAAGCCAGTCGGTAAACATGCATAGTTAAACTAAGTTTTAATTAAATTTGCCTTTTGCTTTTTTTTTCTGTCTTCCAAATTAAAAGGGAAAGCAGTTACACTGCATGCAGCTGAAGGAGCCATTTAAAGATGAGCATGGTTTGCGCATGAGTCAACCGTCACAAAAAATTTTATTAAAATAAAAATTTAATAAAGTGTCCACACACAAACACTTTCACAAGCCTCCCAAGTATCTGCTGTTCAGCTGCCATCCTACACAGATGATGACTGGTTAAGCAAATAAGACACATTTATCTGCACTGGGCTGGTACGTTTTAAAGTTCACGTAGATTAAAATCTAATACCAACATCTTAAATAAAGACAAACACAAAATTAAACAGATAACCACAGCTTAACAAAATGCATTTTGTGATCAAACCACAATTTTTCAACTATTCTGCATTTAATATTCCTCTTAAAACATGCTACCATAAAAATATCAAGCAAGCAATCTGGGGTCTTTGAATATATATGCTGAGATGAAACATAACCAATTTGCCGTTGCAAATGGTACTTCCACATTGGGTTACAGTTTCTTAAAACCACCAAACAGTGCACAGAACTAATTCACCTGGTGGCACTCAAATATTTTTCATTTTATGTTACACAAATTTCCCAGGTCTTCTAGGAGAACTAGAAATAGTTCTACTTACTTGAGGCTAAAACTTTAAGTATTTGCAACTCAAAAAAAAACCATAGCAGTCTGCTAATTAAAAAAAAAAATCACAAACCAAGAAATCCCCAAGTGTTTGAGAGGTACCAGACTCGAAACTTCAGGGAGGCTGAATTACACTAGGCCATGGGGATAAATACATATCATTAGTAACATAGAAAATAGTCAAATATACTTCAAATGTAGTGACAAAATCCAGCACAAAGATAATACAGACAATAACAAAGCAACTTTAAAATTGCATTGTAGGCATAGCAGTCTGCTCTTCAAATTTATTATGTATCGAAAATTCTCTAAGCCCATGGAACCCATGACGCTGGTGTAACCCCGCAAAGACTTACAGATCTGTCTTCAAGCAGCAGCTTGACACTTAGGATCACTAATATATTTCTATTTGGCTTCCTCAAATATCTGCCCAAGACTAAGACAGTCCTTTAGTGGTACAACTGTGAGGATCTGAAGCTTTTTCAGCCACTGATGCATCATCCTGTAATTTATGTAACTGCTTGAGGAGATTCTGAGAAATTCTTGGCCGTTTCCTTCACCAAACTACTCTGCTTGGTTTTCATTTCTCTGTTTTCACTGTTGTAGTAAATCATATTTCTAATACTATTGAATTTCAAATGCAAAATTAAACTCAATTCTTTTAACTCAGTGTAAGGAAATAATTGCTATTGACAGCCCTATTTTCAGGCACAACAGAGACAGTGTAAAAGATCAAATTCAGAAATTAGGAGTGAATATTAACAAGAGAGATATAATAATTTACAAAAGTGGATCTGTCTTTCAATACTCCTTATGGTTTTTTGCTCAGTCAAAAGCATTCATTCGTCAGTCCTTGAAATAATTTCCCTGAGATAACTATTCACTATTTTCAGCCATTGCTGACTCTGGTTCTGCAACCACCTTTTGGAAACGTGCACCAACACCAGATTTCATCCGCTTAGATGGAGGAAAGAAAATTCATTATGAGCTGCAGTCTAAACGGTTATGAAGAGTGAAGAACACTGAAGCCTAAAATTAGGAAACAAAATAGAACGCTCAAGCCAAAATTAGTTAACCTCTGCAAAAAGCAAGTTACCTCTCACCTGGTATTTTCTTGTAGAAAGGGCAGTGTTTTTTTCTTGTTCCTTCACCTGTAGTAGGTGATTCTTTAAATTTTTTTCTCCACCTTGGTTGGCCACCAGAATTTACTTCTGCAAAGGCTCCATTTTTACTTGAACTTTCTATCACTGCTTCTACACCTTCCACAGACCCTTCAGCTTTCCTTTTTTGCTGTCTGGGCCTCTTTCCATTGGGAGTTACTGAACCTGATACCTGCTTTCCTTCACTCATATGCATCTCTCCTTTGCTTTCCTCGTTTACTTTGGGTTTTAACCCAAAGAAAACACCAATGTCCATTTGTTTAAGTTCTTTGGCAGAACTGCATTTGGCACTCATACTTGCTAAAGAAAGAGATGGTACTGTTTTAGAGATGGGGCTGGGAAAACACACAGCAGCGGTATTAAGATTTCCTTCTTTCTCCACTACTGACTGCAAGCTCTCCTGGCAAGCTGTTTTTTTAATTGCATTGGCAGTCACTTCATCTGTATTAGTTAAAATGTTACTTGGGTCCCTCAAGATGCTACTTTCCTGTGTCAGAAGAGACCCAGCACCTCCTCTGGCTAGCAGTGATGATGTCTCAGTAAAACTCACGTATGCAGAATCCAAAGCACAAGCAGCAGTATCTTCTGACTCTGTGTCACCTCCTTTAGCAGCAGAGGAAATCAATTCTGGCTGTTCAACCTCCTCGTTATTAAAAAGAAAAGAGGATCCCCTGGCTAGTCCCTCTTGTTGATGCTGATCATCTACACATGTTGAATTACAGGACTTGCTGTTCATGTGACTGTGAGAAATGGTTTTCTTGCTATGATCTAGATGGTTCAATGTATTTACTTCTTCACAGTGGTTTTTTTTAGTTATGAAATTTCCCATTTTGGTATGCTCATACTGAGGCTTCTGCTGGAAGAAAAGTCCATCAAATGTTTTAAATGCCACAGAATTAGATTCTTCATCTTCAAAGTTCTGGACTTTGAATAACTGATTTTGTGATATTTTTACTTTCTTCTTCTCTTCCTCGGTTTCCTCTTCACTCTCCTCAAAAGTGCTCAGTGGAGAATAAGAAATTTCACAGTCACTGAAGTCTGCTTTTGACTGTAGCAGAGTTGGCTGATTTGTGTCCTTCTGACTACACTGATCTTCTCCTGTTCCACTTTCCTGAGATGATGCAAAGTCATAAAATTCAAATTTACAACTATTATCTGTGGTCTGTGTGAGCTGAAATGTCTGTTGAGGCTTCTGAACATCTGCAAAAGAGGAAGTACTTTCACTGATTAAATGCTGAGACTTCATTTGCGGTGAACTCTGTACCACCCATGTACAGTCATCATTTGGGACATTTTTTATATTATTAGATGGTTTCTCATTCTGTGAGATTTCCTCTACATGACTTGAGGAACAGCTGGGCTTTGCAGCAGTAGAACATGTCGTCTGCCCCTCCACAGTGTTTGCTGAAGAGTTTACGAGATAATCTCCTGCCCTGCTTGCTGCAAGTAGAAAATGGCTGTAACGCTTGTAGTGGGATGGAATGGTGGAAGTGCACAGTAAACCATCAGGACACTCTATGAAGACAGTTAAACAGAGAAGTAATGTTAATATAGTTGCCAATACATTTGGCACAATTATTAAAATAAAAATCCCACATGACATACAATTTAAAAGCTTTTTCTTATAAATGCTGCTATTTGAAGACAGAAGGCACAAGTAAAAGGTAATTTTCAAGCTGCCAAGACCTCCTGCCCTAAACTGGCTAGAAATGTGAATGCTTCCAACCTAAACCAAACAGCTGCTGCCAACAGAGCACTATGCCTGAATTAATACAGCCCTCTAACAAGAGTGCCTAACCCTGTTTCAATACTGTGCTAATGTAATCATATGGCTTCTTAGAATTGTCTCACATGCAAGCAATGAGCTCACAGCAGTAGCACCAGAAAAGGCCAACAGACATGTTTCAAAATAAACTACATTTTGGTTCTGAGTCCACCTGAAATTCCATTTTAAATTATTTGCTGGGTTACATATTAAATTAAAAGGAAAACAAACAAACAAACAAACGAGGTAATGAATTTACTTGTGTGAAAAAAGTATTCGACACCAGCAAAAAAATCTGTGGCTCTTCCCTAAACCTTTTCAGCTAAGAGTTTGCTACCCTAGCTTTTGATGATTTTAAGGTGAATGCATCATGAGATTTTTTGTCTGTTAATTACGGGAGTAAGATATGGAAATGAAGTGTTAACACATCTGTTTTAAGTTAAAACCACTGCCAAAATTGGGGTTAAAGGACTCAAATTTCATTGTTCTGAAGAAGAAACTTCAAGGAAAGTTACAAAGATACAAAAAAGAAAGTGACTGTGTTACCTAAAAGAGCGTTTACTCCAGTATCCTTGACTGTATGCTTTCTGTTTTTCAAAAGTTACGAGGTGTACCAAGAAAATAAGTTGGATACCTAGATCTGTTCAGACATGGTATTTCCCCACATGAAACCAGCAACCAGAATGAGTCAGTTCAGTTCCTCTTGTACAGAACTCAAAACAAAACTGTGTTGTCTTACGATACAAGAATGTTTTTGTATAATTCTGTATAAAATATCTAAAGACCACGGGCTAACATTACAAGTAAATTAGCCTAACACATTGATTTCAGCTTCCAACTGTCCATAGACAACTGAACAAATCACACAGCAACATGCATAATAAAATTTACACCTAAGGAGAAAGAAATTCGGTGTCAAAAGTGGCAACCTCTTAATTGAAGGAGGTTTCTTTGCTGAACCTGACTTAGCAATTGAAACAGGTTTCATTATTTTAAAATGGTAAATATGCACCTTCTTCAATAAACCACTCAAAATGAAGCTTGTTAAACAACCATGAATGTTTATCACTAAGTTTTATGATTAGATTCTGATATGAGATTTTCATATCAGATTTCTGTGTTCTTCACAAAAAACCAAAAATCTCATATGAAAATTATACTGGTAAAAGTGACCAGTAATACCATTCTAAAAATCATACCATCTCAGATTTTGAACTAAACAGGAAAACCAAAGTTTACAGAAACATTTTATGAGGGGCCTTTAACTCCTCTCTGAAGACTTTTTTCTTACTCTATCCGTACCTTTTTCAACGGATCCTGGAGCATCCAAACATTCAGCAACGTGCCATCGAGGCGTCTGGACCAACAGCAAAGCGAAAGGCATCTGGCAGCTCGGACAGTATCCATCATGAACTGGCTTTGCATTTTGTGAGCTCTGTTCCGTCAGACTGCTCACGCTTTCCTGGGAGTGCACACTACTGTCATCTTTACATTGATCTACATCCTCACTTGGCCTTGATCTCTGCTCAGTTTTCTGAAGAGCATCACTTTTTTCTGGAGATTTTTTTTTATTTCCATTTCTCTTTCTTTTTGGCCTGCACCTGCCATCACTTACTTTCTGCACAGGTGTAGAGACGCGCTCCGAGTTACTCTGATGCTTCTGCTTCCTGATGGATTTGTACTCCCAAATGTCCTCTTCCAATAAAGCATCTTCAGACATGGCAACACACGAAATATTCCCCTCACTTTTAAGCAACAGTTCACAAACCCACCCTTCCTTCCACTAAAACGTGTTCTCTTCCCTGTCCCCTTTGCTACCTGAAGAAAAGCACCTGAACTCCATTTCAAAAAAGCAAGACCGGGCCACAAACCAAGCAGAAGTCCGTGATGGGGCAGAAGCATGGTGGATCCTATCCTAAAAACAGTTTAACGAGCGTCCCTTTGAATATCTGTAATAACCGCCGCTAAACAAAGCCTGAGCCTGTGAGACGCGGAGAGCCTTGCGGGGCGAGCCATTTCCCCCCGCCACCCCGCCCGCGGGCACCCAGCTCGCCCCGCTCCCCGGGCCGCCGCCCCGAAGCGGCAGGGGTTTAGAAGAAGACGGCGGCGATCTCAGCTACGGGATGGCCGCCGGCAGTCACCCGCACGGCGCTGCCGGGAGGGGCCGCGCTCCCAGCCGCCGCCGCGGGCACCGAGGGCCGCCGCCTGCCGGGCCTCTCCCGCCCCGGGCACCGAGGGCCGCCGCCTGCCCGGCCTTTCCCGCCGCAAGCACCGAGAGTCGCGGGCCCGCGCCTCTCCTCAGCCGTTCGCCGCCGCGGCGGCAACGCATTCGCTTCCGCACGTTCGTCACCGCAGCTGTCGTTCAACTTCCCGCTTCTCTCATAGCATCTCTCCCCTTAAAAAAAAAAAAAAATCCCAGCGTTTATATTGTTGGTGCCTTGTTTGGATTTTGTTCCGGTACTTCTCGATTTTCACATCTGGTCCGCTTAGAAATAATAAAGTTACTGGGCGGGAAAAGCAGGCTGTGTTGAATCTGCTGAGCCGAAATCTCCACTGGGGATTGTCTTCACGAATATGCTTCCGTGAACAGCAAAACTATGTAAAAACACGAAACGACTAAGCAGGTGCCCCTTTAAGACAGACGAATTATTGCGTGTTTGTGCCTAGGTTCTGTTTGGATTTTTTTAATTTTAATTACCGTTTTCCTCCCCCGCCTTGCGGGAGTTGCTGAACGTGCGGCACTGAAACGGCAGGCCGGTAAACAGCGGCCCGCCCAGGAGGCGTCATGGCGGCGGGGGGCCTGGCGGGGCTCCTGCCCGCCCAGACCCAGCTGGAGTACGCCCTGCTCGACGCCGACACTCCCCAGGAGAAGGAGAACTTGGTCTACCAGTACCTGAAGAAGATGGACGGCCGGGAGCGGGACCTGACGGTGCCCGAGCTCGGCGGAGGTGGGTGGCGGGGCCCGAGCCGGTCAGGCCCCGCGGCGGAGCGCGGTTCGGCGTCCCGGGCCCGCCGGGCGGGCGGCTGCGGGGGCTCCGCCGGGAGCGGTGGCTGAGCTCCGACGGTCACGGCGAGGCGTTTTCCTTGAAGTCCCGCTGCTTGCGAGGGCCGTGTGGTGACGGCCCCGTTAGCCGCTCTTTGAAAAGGCGCTGCAGGTGACAGGACACGTCGCTCCTGAAAGCGGCAGGAACAGAGGACGCGAGGAAAGAACCCCTCCTTAAGAGCTGCTCTGCTTCTGGGGGCAAAAACCTCTTCCTTAAACCTTCTAAACCTCTGCTAGCTTCATTAATTTATCTTTTTCAAAATAAAGCCTTTCCATTCTCTAGGGTATATTGGTATCTCTCTCCTGTGGTCATAGTGAGAGCCTTGGCAACTCCTGCGGGTTTCCCCTGAGCTCCCTTGGTTGCATGGCAGCCGCTGAGGAGGTTTCGCAGCTCTCTATCCCCGTGACTTACCTGTGCTTGTCAGTGTTCATGGCCCTGATGATACCAACTGTGCTGGAGATGTCATCCTCGTGCAGTGGTGTGCCCCTTTCACACGTCTCGCACACTTCTACATCTTTTCTTTTACTAAGTGTGAAATCAAAGGTAAAGTTTTGTAAGATGTTGAAGGTCCTGTTCAGGGTCCTTTTAGCCTTAGTGAGGCTCTCTGCAACTGTGAGAGGTGACATGTGACTGCAAGACAGAGACCTCCACAGGTAAACGTCAGGGTTAAAATCGCATGCGTATCGTGGGAATGAATTCTGACTTGTAACCAGTCGAGCAAAGTGAGTGTTCTTGCTGTCTGGATTTGGACCCCTGAACTGAAATTTCACTTTTGTCATTAATATTGCTTTCTGTGTCCCGTTAAAGCTTATTTTCTCCACTAAAAAGAGCTCAAATAGTTAGACAACATTTTTCATTTCCAGTGTTTTTTTATGAAAGATGTTTTAATTCTAGTGAAAAGCAGAGCGATGCCATAAAATAACCTACTCTTCTTTTTAAAAGTAAGCAGTAAAGTTTTGCCCTTGTACTGCAGAAACAATGCATCCTTGATAAATTATTCTCATTGTTGTCCCCAAATCTGAATGTGTGTGCATCTATTTATGTTTATAAACATAGGGAGGTGGAGACCAGTCCTCCTCTTAGCAAAACAGAAAAACAAACCTCCTGCTGACTTCAGCAGCAATAACTTCTTCTGGGGGCAGTAAGAACTTTGTTTGCTGAAACTGTCAAGTGGAAGTTTTAAGATTTTTAGATTAGTCAGCACACAATTTGAAACAATAGGCCTTCAAAAATGTAGTTTGGCTTTGCGTTGTATCACATGAATCTTTTTCCCCCCATTATTTTCAGAAGTGTTAAGTGATAGCAACAGCAAACCACATTCTAGGGTATTTATTTTCTGTCTTGATACCAGTTTCTAACGGGATCGGAGGAGTATCAGCTACCAGTGAGGAAAGAATGCTTTCATGTCTCATATCGAGTGGTTAAAATAAATGACCAGGAGTACTACCAGCTATATCGGGAAGAGGCTGTATTTCTTCCCATTCTAACAGGATTAATTTATACCTGTCATTTCAAACTCTGAAAATCAAGATCAGAACTACAAACACAATATTTCCATCATCTCTGAAATCAATTCTTTACAAAACTGTTGGAAAAATCATTGAGTTTAACAGTCTTTTTAATTTACTGGCATTTATGTGAGTTTTAGATAATTGTTTTTTTACCCTTATGACATTGTTAGGGGTGGAATAATGTAGATCATGTTTTAAAATGTATGAAAATTGTTCTCAGGCCTGCGTATCCTTTCGATTTAAAGGTGCCTATTTATATATATAAACTGCACTTTCAATATTACGTTAAATCTTGTTAATGATATTTCTTTTAATTTACTAATTACGAAGAATTGGGGAACATAAGGATGAGTTGGACAAAGATAAGACTTTTGGTTTGCTTTTCTGTCTGCATAGAAAGGCATGTTGAACTTTTTTTTTGAAGTGTATCAGAAACATTGTGTGATATTGTGCAAAATAGGTAGAAGTGTCTGCCTTTCCCCACTCTTCCCCTAACTGGGTTTCTCTGTTCTCTCAATTCCAGATCTACAATGGTTAAACACTGAAGGTCCTATTTCTCTTCACAAAGACCTTTGTGGAAAAGTTGTGGTGTTGGATTTCTTTACTTACTGCTGCATCAATTGCTTGCACCTGCTGCCTGATCTCCACGCCTTAGAGCACCAGCACTCTGATAAAGGTAAAAGTGCTTTGGCTGGCTTGGAATAGAATTTCCTGGCAGTGTTGCAGGCAGAGTAGCTGAGTTACTTTGTTGCTGGTTGCTAAACAGCTGGCAAAATTTCACTGGTGCCTAAAAATGTCTTCTAATCTTTTAAGTAGCCTAAAAAAGGTGGCTGTGTATACTCCCGTCACACTTTTAAATGGGGTTAAATAAGGTATCTGTTGTGTGTGTATAATTAAAGAAACAGGATGTGTGGTTAAAGCCCAAATCTGATATCCTCATAAAGAAGGCTATTTGCAAAAAGCTACGCAAGGATGTAAGGTATGGGCTCAAAGTTAATACTGACACTCTACAATTGA